>NW_018108688.1:20145-35826 GCF_000183805.2 Loa loa | reverse complement strand
AAATTTTCCATTGCTGTTGTTACCCATCTTAATGGTGTAATTGTTGTATTAATTTTGCTATTGGTGAAAATTATTTTCAAAATAATTTTTGAAATCAACTTTTAACATAGCAACACATGTTTGTCGAGTGCTTTCAGGAATTTCCTGAAAAAAGAATACAATTAATTATTTATTAATTGTTAAACATTTGCAAAAGTTAATTATGATAAATAAAGCATTGATTATAATCAATACAATTATATGCTATCAGCAAATGCTACTATTTATGTCATGAAAATTTGATAATATTTTTCACGTTACAGTATCATTATTACGTGAAAAAAATTTATGAAAGATGTTGAAGAAAAAAACAAAATATTGAAATATTGTTTATTATATGATTATTAAAGTAGTTATTGTATGAGATACTGTAGCTACTGTAGCTTTTACTGTAGTTTCATAAAAAAAAAAAATTATTGTATATGAATATGAGAAATATTGGATAAAGAGAGATGGTAAGAAAAATTTTCGAAAGAAATTTATTTATCCAAATGAATAGGTAAATAAAAACAAAAAAATGGGCAATATTTGATTTTTTATATTTTATAGTATATGCTTATATGAAGAGTTATTCAAATATATAAATAATAGTAAATAAATTAAAACTAGAATTAATTAAAGGAAATATTTCTCTGATTTTTTTTTCTCCCAAACGAATTCTAATAGATGCTAAAAAAAGAAAAAAAGATTGAGAAAGATGAAAAGATAAGATTGAAAAAGAAAAAAACTAATATAATTAAGAAAAAAAAAGGGAAGAAAAAGGAAAAGAGGAAAATTCCTATCAATTATATGATAAGTTTTTATAAATTAAATTAATTAATTAAATGATAAATCACCGTTCGAAGTTGTACAATAAAATATAATGATGTCCCATTAATTAATGGATAACAATTAGTATCAGTGCATAAATTTGATTCACGTAATATTTCGCCATCTTCTGTTTGTATACCATATTGAAAAGCATCTTGTTCATTAATCTCTAATTCACTTATTTCTAACATTGGTATAATAAAATTGGATGTATTAAATGGATTAGCTGGTACCAAACGAACAAATATTTTTGATATACGATCTTTTTCACCAAGTAATGGTAAATATGCTAAAAATATTAAAATAAATTAATTTTTTTTTTAATTAAATCAATTTTATAATCTTGTTAAATTTATTCTTAACTTTTTTGTTTTTTTTTTAATTAAATTACTTTTTTTTTTGCTTTTATTATTATTAATAATAACAATAATTAATATATACATACAAATATTTTTATCTTTCATTAATGCTGTCGTACAAATCATACGAGTATTATCTGTTTCATATAACATATCATCAACATTAAAATTCCAAATACGACCATATTCACATGTTACTGTATGATTTATATGTGAAAATTGAATAACATTTTGTGTTATATTACCATTATTACGTGAAAAATCAACAAGTATTCCAATATTATCATTTAAATAATAAAAACGATGAAATCGCTGCAATTAAATTTTTATTTTTTATTAAATCATCTAAATTTTGTTTTTTTTTATTTTTTCCTTATTTATCAATGTATATATACACGTATATTTGTTTTAGCAGTCTTCTTTTTATAATTAAATGAAAATAAAATCTTATTTTTATTAATCAAAAATAGAGGAATTGATTGAAAGTTACAAATTCTTATATTTTATCAAAATATCTGCTAAATAAACTTTTATTCTTTTAAATTTCCACTTGTTATATAGATATATATTTGATTTAGAAATTAATAAAAGATAAATGATGTTATAAATAATATAAATTTATATTATAATTTAAAAATTATATTATCAATTCTTTTTTTAGCTCATTCTAAATTTCTATATGAAATAAAAAAATTTTTAAATACCTTAAAAGGACCACATGTTGAGATATATTCGGTTGTTGTATCAAGTATAAAATCCGAAACAATAAAATTATAATTGTAAAAATGAGTTTCAATTGGTCGTGTTTCGAATACTTCCACACGACTAATATATACTCCATAACGACCAGATGGTGACAAAAAGCAACAACATTTGGATGCTACACTTCTATCATTTCTAAATTATACAGAAATGATACTTTTGGAAAATATCTCAACAACTACTGTAACTAAAATTAAAACATCCATTACATTTAAAAAAAAAAAAGCCGAAAACTGATGATAAATCAATTGATGAAATATGGAATATATTCTTGATATTATCACATTTTCATTTGATAATATATCCCTTTTGTTATCACCAATGAATGCTTAGCTTATCGGGATTTCTCAAAAACATTCATGGTGAAATTCATTAGCATTTATTTATTAATTATGATAAACCTCATTAATTGAGTTGGTGATAGTTCCCGAAAAAGCATATTTTCGTCACGTCCTCAAATCAACTAAGCAACTACTGATTGATTTAGCAAAAAAAAAGGAAAAATATTAAATTTTGATTTAAATACATCCAGAATTGTGTGATTTTTTGCATTTGTTTGATTAAATTATCCATTATTAAGACAAATTTGCATATCGATTACATTCAAATTTGCATATCGATTACATTTATTTTAAATTTATTTTTTTTCACTTTTTTATTTCTATTCAAAAAATTCAAGCAACACAATTTACGTAATAATAGTTATATCATTATTACTACTGTAAAATTATACTTTATAATCATTATAATTATCGGCAATGATTACAGCTAATGATAATTATTGATAATTATATGCTACTACTGCTCATTACATTTTTATATAAAATTTCGCTCATGAATAAATTAAGAGAAATTAATAAGACAGTATCGAAATATGATCCATTACAATATGTAAAGTAAATTAATGAGCAATCCATGTTTAATTGAAATAAACTAACTAATTATTAAATTAGATGATAGATGAAAAGTACCGACAGCAGATGATGAAACTTTTGTTATTTAGTAAAAATAATTATAATTATGATAATGAATATGTATTTCATTTTCATATTAGCATTATCAATTCAAAAATAATCGCTACTAAATGTATGGTAAAATTTTAATCAAATATTGTGATGAATTTTTATGAATATCATATCAAACATATTTGCATTTTTTTCTTATTTTTAAAAATAATAATATCATTTCATTAAATTTATTCGAATTCCATTCACATTTATTCAACATAATAGATATCTTTTGAGTATAAGATTTATGCAATCAGTTTTCATCTAATTAGTTCAATCTCATTAAGCTAATAGTTGAAATCTACCAACCAAATTTTTACGGTCATTATTTCTTAGCATATTTCGGCTAAAGATCAAAGAGTTCTAATTAATTAATTTAATGTTATGCAGTCTTATATAGCAGCAGATAATTGCTCTATTACTATTTAATGATCTTCTTAATCAGTTGCTATAATTACAAGAACGAAATGTATCTTCTATATTTATGCCAAATTCTTGATCACTTTTTCTCACATGAAGCCATTATCATTTGATATCACTTCATTATCACTATCATTTCATTTAGAAGTATTTCAAATTTTGATCATTTCTAAAATTTCATTTATCATCGTGGTAAATTATAAATTTAAAGTTGCGAAAATATATGTTTCACATGCTACCGTATAAGTAATGAAATTAAAGAATTGCAAATATCGAGAATTAAATAGCAAATATTGAGATATTCTGGAAATGTTTAGCAAAATTAGACGGTTAAAATGTGTCATGTGTTAAACAGTAAAAAAAGTATTATTGTTCCATAACTGATATGTAAATTTTGTCTTAGGATTTTAGAATTTTGATAATATATTTGTTCATAATTTTAATATGTAATGTCCTTTTTGCTAGAATTTTTCGCAATAATATGAATTCAGAAAACTATTACTATTCTGAAAGACATTTTCCAAAAAATTTTTCTTTTTTATTATAACACATAACGTCATCTTATTTAACCCGATTTTAGCAATGGTGATTGAAAATGACGGAAGAAAAAATTGATAATCTCGAATAGTTTTTTGAAAAAAATAATAATTTTAAAATTTTCGCAGCAATCAAACATTGTTGACATTAAGAAATAATTTATTAGGAACGATTCAAGCATGAAACGTATGGCTGGTATAACCTAATATAACAAGCATATAGCTATAGTGATACTTCGCAATCAGAAACATAAGCATCACGTGTTCTACGGAGAGGGATTTCCGGTTGTGATATTATAAACATAACCTAAATAATTTTGTTAGCTTTAAAGTTTAAATAAATGTGAGCGTCACCGACTATAAATTAATAAATTATATTCTTCTCATTTTTCATAATTAAAAAGCACTCAGCTTATATTACACAAAATACTACATAAATAGTAATTTTTATATCAAACTAGAAGCACCATCATATGAACTAGAAAGAAATCATTTTAGATTTTAGTGCATGCAGAAAATATTGCACATACAGCATTGAAGAAAGCTGAAATATACAGGAAAAACAAAAAAAAATTTTTTTGGGATAGTAAAACACCTCACTTGGTAAAAATTTGGTTAAAAAAATAGGAGAGAATTAAACATTCAAAACAATTTTGACATGAGTCAAAAGAAGGGAAGACTATTTGCCACAAAATGTTATATAAAATCAATGATGCCACGTGTAAGCGCCATAAGGAGATCCCAATTTGTATGGTTTTTAATCACTTCATCATCAACCCATCTGACATAGTTACGCTTAAATCGATCACTTAGTTCCACTTTTGTACCCAATAATGACTGGAAACTATTGTTCATTGGTTCAAATTCATTCATATCAACATTATCCAAATAGCTATCACCCGGAGCTGAAGATTCTCCAACTTCTACAAATAAAGCAACGTTTTTATCGATGTATTTTATATATACAGTCGAAAAATCGATAATTCCACACAGTAATTCATATTTAGGTTATCTAATTTTCAACCGGTAATGACTCTTCTTCGCAGTACCGGTGGGAATTCTGGAGTACCCAAAAAAAATGATGATATAAAGAAAAAACGTAGCAGTGGCTCTCATATTAATCTTAAACGATTCTCCATAATGACTAGTTGATTACATGTTTCAATTCTTGCGACAACGGAAAAATAATAAACCTTTAAGCCTCATATTAATTTTATAATACGGCTTACCTAATGCAAACGCAGAATACAAACGAGCATAACGTCTCGAATTAAATCTTTCTACCGCAGTTTTTAGTGCCGCTTCTTCATTCTGGAAATCCCACGATTTCGAACGAGTTTCATTTGCATATGCCCAGTCATCATTCAATCTAGAAGTACGTTATACACTTTTTAACATGAACAAACAAATGCTACCTGTAGTCGATTAGCGAACTTATAGCATACTAGTCAACAGTACGATCAAGTGAGAATTTGCGACACTTGTACAATACAAAGGTAGAGAAAATACCGTCTTCTCCAATAATTATTTATATTTCGATCCTATTTTCATTCCACCTCCGCATCTACAAAATAAGAAAAATTCACCTATGCCGCACTTTCGTATAAATCGCTGACATAATTTCCATATTTGTTCGTCTCCACTGTCGTCCAAGATATCGAGCTTGCATTTTGAGCAATTTCAATACATATAACTGGAACACTGCCTAAAAAAAGCAAACCAAATTCAAAAAAATTCTACTGTAATGTCAAATTTGGACCTCATGTTTTTGTTCTGGCCAAAAAAATTATCAATAAAATAGTCGGGGTTCAGATGTGGAACAAGTTCTAAATGATCAACTTAATAAATGTTCTGTTTTATTAATAACAGATTCTTTATCGAACGTCTCGCTTATTTCTACATACAGAAAAATAAACCAATGCTGCGGACAACAAAAAGTACTGCATTCACGCCAAAATAAAATGAAGTGATCGCCTATTATTAAGTGATATCATATCAAGCCATTCTTCGTTCGTTATCGACTCAGAAAATCAGATAAGAACTGGAACATTGTAAGGAAATAAGAATGAAACGACAGATTAATTGATTTGCATATTCGCGATTATATAATAACAAACCAATTTAACCCTTAATGAGCGTTTTAAAATTGGTGCAGATTTGAACACTACGAGCATCATCGTGCGTGCATGTTTCCATTTAGTTAATTTATTCAAAACACGCAGAAGATTGATGGCTGAGAAAACATTACGCCATAGATAGTATGATGGTGATTGCGAATCACTGTCTTCGAGATTATTAATATCCAATACTGGCCATTCTTCTGTAATAATATTGCATAGGTAAAAAAATTTTAATTCAACAATTCTGAATTTATTATCAAAATCAGGAAGTATCCGACCTCCTCATACTCTTGAGAAATGAATATATATCAAGTGGTGGTCTAGCATTCATCTGCCTGTAGCTCCAAATTGGAATCTCCACTGCGTATGATACACATTTTAAGCAACGGAAGGGATAGTTGCCATGTTACTCACGAATATTAAGAAAGAAGTAATGGAGGTAATGAAAAACGAAAGACTAAAAAGGCAAGGACGAAAGATCGAACTAAACAATCAAGTGAAAAACAGAGATCCAAAGATGGAAGAAAGGGGAGAGAAAGAGAGGGAGTTGAGATTGGGCTGTATATTTTGGTTCATCAACTAATTCAAAAAAAAAAAAGAAAAAGAAAAAAAATTGTTTCTGCACTGAACTGATCTTGAATATCATGAATTTTCCAGCAACATAAAATTAATTCCGACAAACATCAAGTAAAAATTCACCATGATTCCGTACATAGTAAAGTGGGGCGTGTGGATAATTGTACGGTGGCAGTTCATGTTTCGACTGTATATATCGAACCATATTTTGATCCATAAATTTCAGGATCAGCGGGATGCAGTTGGCGAAAACAAGATGTTGTCCGATATATTCAAACTGGTAAATGTGATTTAATCGAAAATGCTTCATTAGTAATATTAGAATCGCGGAAGAAGCTTTAACCATTATCTAAAAATTTAGAAATGCAGTATGAGATATTTCGGCAGAAATTTTAAGTTCCAAAAACTTTTTTCTTTTAAATTATGAAAAGACTTGAATATACTTACTTCCTACATAAACTTGCTGTACTTCGCTGTTTTAATGAATGAATGCTAAAATAAGAACCACCTCTTTGTGTCGGTTAACATCGATTGCAATACGAACGCTTTGTTCAAGCATATTGGAGAGTGAACTATCAAAATTAAGTGAATTTGACAGTATCTCATTATTATCCGTTTCAGGTGTAAGCACATCCGACAATATATTGATTGCTTCACTTTTTGCCTACAATTAGGAAAAATTACAACAATGCCTCTAGACTCCCTAACAACAGCCTCACCATATGCTTAGTTTCACTTATTCTTATGATCGAAATCAGCATGAATATCTTATCATAAAGTACAGCGATCCCTATTGACACCACACTACATGTTGTTAAGTTCCGAATGGAAGAGATTTCAATAGCCATAACCTTACAAATAGAACTTAACCTTTGAAGAAGGTGCAGCAGCCAGCAGTACTTTTAATAAAGCAATAATGTATTGACTTAAATTAGGCAACATCATCCGATACAATTTTTCAGCACTCGTCATTGGAATATTATCTTCTCGCTGTGAAAACATATATCGATTTAATTCTTTTTCTCGATTTGCCTGCAAATAATTAATTTGCATCACTCATAATCATCAGCAAAGAAAATGAAAAGATGTTGAAGCTCTGAAATCTAAAAAGTCTGCAACATCATTTATAGTAGAATATCGATAAATGTCATACTTGTAATTCACCCAGTGAAACATAGACATGACGACGTAATGCTTCGATACTTTTTTGGATTGGTAATGGTAAACCAAATACTGTCCTTGAATCATTCGATAAACGATAATTAAAAAATTTCATTCTGAAAATTACACCAAAAGCCAATTTAATTTAATTTTATCCGATCCTCTATCATCACCATAACCTTTTATATATAATGCAATTTTAGTACTACGAAACCTGACAAGCAATTGCGAATTTATCATAACAAATACAAAAACAAAAAATAGGGACGATACTAATCTTTCATACTGTAGCAATGTTTCGATATCAGAAAAATAAAAAAATGCTAACCTTTCACATTGTAAAAATGTTTCGATATCTTCATCACGAACTTTCGAATTCCACGGCAATGATGTGCGAAAAAGTATATCCATAGGTGGTGGTGTACTTGCGACCGGTGTATGATCACCGGTATATGAACTTCTGCAACATTTGAAGTTGAATACATCTTCATTATAACAGTGATATGGAAGTATGATGCTATATTTCCCACAATTTTCATTGAAATTCTGAAGATCTTCCAAAGTTCTGACTAAGTCAGAAATGTCATAAAGGATTACATAAAATTCAATACCTAAACAGACCTTACAAAAGTTTAACTAATCAAAAACATACCGCATTAACGGATTTGGACGATCCAACCTGCTCCTCATGTGTGGTATTTCTTCCGTGACGAAAACAGGAGCTAAAACACTGATTTCACCAAAATAATTACTACAACGATCTCAAATTGAATTTTCATTGGTTTTCTACCTCTGAAGGCTTATTATAAATGCTCTATTCGTTTCATTCTTCTAAATTCTTCGCTTTAATCGAAACTTCTGAAAGCCCAACATTTTCGAAATCAATAAGTACCTGGGGTTTGAGGTAATTCTTCAACTACCAAATCGGTTAAATCATTTGCGTCTATAGTAGCGCTGTTGTTAGGCAAACCTAAATCTATTGGCATTTGATCAATTTCTGCATATTCAGATCCCATTTTATCCAGTTCTCCATCGTCTTTGTCTGCAAATTAATATGATTTCGTAATTTCGCAACTCATTTCCCTATTAATATGATTTAAGTTCTCCATCATCTTTGTCTACAAATTAATATGATTTCGTAATTTCGCAACACATTTCCCAGTGGCATTGCACCAGTAAAATCAGAAAAGACCTTACAAAAAGCTGGAAGCAACCAACCTTCAAGCGAATTAGAGGCAGTACAAGCAAACTGACGACAAATTAACCGAGCTGAAGGATGAAGCGTTCTCTTTGGACGAACAATACCTGTGACAAATCAGAATCGTTAATGTAGTCCAAATTAGAATTTATGGATTCAAGAAATTCACGCAGTATAAGTAAACAAAATCTAAGATCCAAGAATTCACGAAAGTTCGAGTGCAAATCACCTTGATTTTGCTCCGAATCATTGCCATTTATCGAAGATGATTTCATTGCACTTGCTACAAGGAGTGTATCTTCAATTGAGCTCAAATTTGCTGCTGCTCGTTTAGCAGCTTTCCCTTCACGCAACTCCTTCCAACCACCCAATATTGCTAGAAGTATTTTCCAGACCAGTAAAAGGACCTGCAAATACATTTTTAATTAAATTGAGTTTTAAAAAAAAATTTCTTTGAATCTCATAAAATCTGAAAAACCTAAAATCTGAATAATCCCCATGAAAAAAAATCGGAATAGTTATAATAAGTACCACCCAAAGCATAGCAGCAGTCATATTATCATATTACATCTTCTCCAATAACCGAGTGAACTAAGCTAAACAATCCAGACTGCTGATAACATATTCGGGATCAAAATGCCAGTGTGCAATTCGCCAATATGCAGTTGTAAACCGTTACTAGTGATTTAATTACATTGGATTGAAAACATCACCTTTTTCATTGGAAAGTGAGGACTACTCCCGTGGCAGAAAGCAGGCATCATTTCGAGTAAAACCATAATCAACGACATATCAGCGTCCTCGATCACTTCCTCTAGAAATGTTTGGTATGATTAAAACAATAAAATGTAAGTGGGACTTACAGGAAAGAAAAGCAAAACAAAAACAAAAACATACAAACTAACCAATTTCTGCAATAAAATCTTTCTTCAGCGAAGCATATCGAGATTTCTTATCTGCGGGAACAACAAGTTCAAACAAATCTGATCGTCGTATCGACTCTACCATATGATATAAGGCACTTAGTGTCACACGCAGTGCTTCATTATCAGCCATCGTAGCACTTCGTCGATTATTCCGCCTTTCCACTATAAAATGGCTTGATTTATTAGAAAAGTTTGAATCTAGTAGAGAATACCGCACCTGTATCAGTTTTGTAAATAAGATAGCGTGATTTCGAAATCGAAAAACAATAAAATAACGAAAAATATTAATCTAATTATATCATTCTTTATATCTAACTATATCATTCTTTAAAAAAATAATAATAATAAGCCGCTGATATTCTTCCAGATAAATTTTTATGAAAGCTCTAAATGTTTAAAGTTGGAAATCATGATTTAAACATTATTGGTTAGTGTAAATCGATAACTACTCTATTCCAAAAATCGTAATAAGAAATATCCATAAAGAAGGAAAATCGCACCAACACTCTCCGAAAGATCAGCGTTTGATGCTGAACGGCTGTTAGACACTGACGATGATCGGCTATATTGACCTGCTCCAACTGGTCCACCATCCCAAATATCTTGGGTTTCAGTCAACAGTAACTTACATAGCGCCTGATAAAAAAAATATAATTTGAAGAATTGATTTTTCCCGCGCAAGAATTCTCAACCATTCCATAATCAAAAATCGTATATTCAAAAGTTCAAATATCTTTTACCTGATAAGTTCCAACTTCATACGCTTTATAGGCATTGAGAACTCCCAGTGTTAAACATTTTTCTTCGCAGTGTCCGATACCTAAATCGTTATCAACTTCTCCTTCATTATGACCTTTGAAGGAGCCATCAATAATAATATCCCTCTCATCAACAAAATCCATATAAGTACCCTGTAATGTTGAAAGTAATAACCATATGCTGTTATATTTCACTGTCTGAAGTTACTTTCAAACCATTTATTGCCAATAGTATTACTAAAATGTAAAATAGCAACATATTCATTAAGTTTTTAAACAAACGTGCTAAAACACCAACTTTTTAACTTAAGAAATAATAATATGAAAGATACTACAATCTGTTAGATTTATTTGAAGTACGTCATTATGATAAACTGCATGCAAGTAGTCTTGTTCATAACTGGAAATGTTTACTGATAATCAGCTTAACTATAAACCTGCAATATATAAAGTATGGATCGTGCAGCATTTAATCGTATGTTTGGCTCGACTCGTTCCAACTCTTCCAGCAAACTTAATAAAACATCCTTTTGTTGATTCTCCATGAGTTCTGACCACTTGTGACCAAGCTAAGAATGATCCACGCTTGTAGTGAATTAATGAGGATAGGGTAAAGTTATTTGATAAACAGAAAATCTCAGTCTTAAAAATCACAAACCTAATATGCCACCGGCAAAAATAGTGAAACTTATGCTACCGAGATCAATCGCAAGAAATAATTAAATGACTTACAATATTTCGTAATAAATTTACCTTTCTAGATTCTACGAAATCTCGGTAAGCACGCATGTTCAATGCCCAGTCCTCCAACTCGCTGTAGGTGTAAAGTTCAGCCAGTTCTGCTGCATGTGTATCACAATCAGAGTAGACAAATTCAAAATCATTCATTTCACCTCGTGTCTAAATGTATAATCTCGATGTCTCTAAATCTAAATATCTAAATGTTAGTAATAACGATGAGTAATTTGTAGGGGAAAACAAAAATCCGCATATTAACATATGAGCACTTGAGTAAGTAACTTGGTTTCTGAATGCTAACTTCAGCAGTAATGCAGTATAAATAAAAAATGCAGTATAAATGCAGTGTAAAATGCAGTATAAAATGTACTATTATGTCCGTACGAAAGTAGCACAAATTAATTGGAATTTCCGGAGATTTCGAGTTAAAATAAAATCTCCAAATCCAATGTCAAACATAATTTGGAAAAGAAATGAAGAAAGAATGGTGAATACCGAGAAATCATTGCTTAATGGCCTCGGCTTGTTTGTTATTTTTTTGAGCTTCGGTAATTGTGCTGAACGTCTCTGTGCAAGCGCTGATTCGCAAATGTCTGTTCGATTTTCTATAATATCATTTTTCACATGCTCCACATGTTCGTTGTTAAGTTTCAAGGCGCGTGAGCCATATACTGTAAAATAATATATCAAGAAATCAGCAATAACATGTGTTACTTTTAATGCAAATTATTTGCAGAACTATTTCATCACTTCAAATAATACTTTAAGCAAGGTATAATGTCTAACCTTACAGTTATCATTATTCATGGTCTATACTTTAATTTCTGACATTTAATAAAAGTCAATTTTTGACATTTAATAATGGTATATCTTGCAGTTCAATAATTAGTAAATACCACTGCGCTAACCATCATCAGCAAAATTTGGTCTCACACGTCGCAACAATTCCGGCTTTTCCGATTCTGAAATAAGGCCTAAATCAGATCGAAAACAAATAGGCCTTCCTAAATTGCTTCAACATGCAGAATTACTTACATCGAAATGATGTAGTTACAATTAAAATTTTAATCTGTGTATGATTCAATATGCAAATTAATTCATCATATTCAGAATATTTCAGAAACTCTCTTTTTCTAAGCCATATGATGAGAGAATTGGGACTGCAAGATTGAATCCTTTCATGTTCACTAGCAAAATAAAACAGCCGTCATTACATTCAGAATCAATAACAAATTCTCAAACATTATCACGACATCCAATAAAAAGTATTTTTTTTTCAAAAATATTCTTTCTATTGCTATAATTACCACCTAAAAAATATTTTCATAGTAATAGTGTTTTCCTAATATATTTTTTTAATACATTAATATTTCTGCTACAACAAATAACTGTTACAAATAGCGAAATAACCCATGCAGTCCTTCAATGGTATTTTCTTTTACTTTAACCCCTGACTGATATTGACTGCTTATCATAAGACATATGTTATAATTTATCGAAATCGCTTACCTTATTACCACTTTCTCTCATTTATTTTTAATAAATTTTTTCTGTTTATCATTTTCGCTACTAAATAACCAATTTTCAGAATAGGCAATTCTCAAATTCATACAGCTTAAATATCGACATAATTTCAACACCTCTAGCTAAAATCTAAAAAATGCAAAAAATGAAGGTAAAGAAAAACAGAAATATATGAAGTGAGTACAAACCTTGCGTATTCATCGATCCAATGGGTTCGTTTAAATTATGTGAAATACCGCACTCTTCCTCTTCTTTCGGATGAACTTTCGTTAATGATACAATGTTAGCGCTGGAATTATGAACACATTCTGTGAATGTTTAATCTTATACATCTCATGTGTCAGCGTAACTATACCTTATTGCGCATTTCCATTTTAGTCCCCACTAATTTTTTTATACTAAACATTTACGACGAAGTAAGAGAATGTATATGGAAGTTTTGTGCAAGAAATAATTTACGCATGAGTCACAGGAAAACTGTAAAAAGATGAATATTGCTGACAAAAAAAAAGGAAAAAAACACTAACAAAATATGTAAAATATGAACAAAGAGAAGTACACGTATGGTTATAAAAATATGAAATTATACATATGAACCTTTATGTATATATGTCATAAAAAAAGTGTTAAAAAAGTGGACAGAAAAAATTGTATACATAGACAGATATACGTAACAAGGAATCATATGCATAAATATAAATAAACGCTTTACAAATCATTCGTTATATATACAAGAAATAAGCAAATTGAAAGTATGGCAAGATATTTATATTAAATTTTGCACACCTGAATAAATCAATAAACACTGTAAATTAGTATAAAGTGAAAAAAGAAATAATTAAAATAAATGACAACCGATGAAAATGGGATATCGGTGATATGGAAAACAACGAATGATGTAGAATTGTATAATAAAACTTGTTAGCAAACTGTAGGTCAATGAAAGTGAATGAATCATATTCTAATTAGATAACAATTTATAAAGGAGTTAGTTAATTAGTTGCAAAAAAAAGAAGGAACTAAAAACGAGTCATTTAATCCAACCACTCTGCTTCAATGTTTAGTATACTGAAAAAATGAAAAAAAAAAAAAACTTAAGCTATGATTGATCAGCATGATATTCTTTGGAATTCTAACGTTGATCCGTTTTTCTATCATAACGAAAACAGACTTAATTAAAACAAAGGGGTTGAAATTAATTAGGGTCGGATGAAATTAATCAAAATCAATCAAAATTAAATACGGTGATCGCTACAAACAACTGTGATAAAAAGTGCTCTGAAACGACTGGCGTGTGAAGAACGGGGCCGTGTTACATCTTGTTGCTTTTGTGGCAGTTGGTGGTATGTTGAGGTGGCAATTAGAAATTAGTGATTGCTTCTCTTTCGTTAGAGTGTTGAAGTTTTCCCGGAGAATTAGTTAAATTTGCTTATGAAGAAAGAAAAAAATCATTTTTGATTTTATTTTGTTTTAACTTCACCTTCCTAATAATTGTCATTAGTTATCTTTTTCCAATTTTATCTTTATTTTGTTTTAATTTCACTTTCCTAATAATTGTCATTAGTTATCTCTTTTCAATTTTACCTCACTTTTTCCTTATTTCATACATTTCATTATCGATCACACTACCTCATCTTTTATTAATGTTAATGAATCATAAAAATTGAAGCACTGCTATTAGTTTGATAATTCTGTTTAAGTTGTTGTTGTTTGATGACTAACTTGAACTTGAGCTGAATTATTGTTGAACCACTGAACTATATGATGAACTAACTTGAGTTGAAATATTGTTTGTTGCTTGGATCATTGATTCATCTGTTTTTCCTAAACTTAATTTAATGGAATTGATTAAATAACCATTTAGGAGTTCTACTAATTAGATTATTACCGTGTTATATAATGATTATTTTGCTAAAAGATGAATTATCAGCAACAGTAATCTTGTTTTCCGGTTGAACTCTTTTTTTCTCCTCACAGAATTTAACAATTTATAAAATTTGAGCTGAACCGGATGGGAATGTATCATTTCTTACCTTTGACTTTTGATCTTATTAGTGTTTTCCTTTACGACACTGTTTATTGTGATTAAAATGAAAATTGAATTTTTAGGAATCTGGCCGATTTAGGCACAAAAAATGCTTGTGAGAATTGATCAGTGTCACTTTCTATGAGCAATCTCTGGATTAGTGACGAGGTACGTTTTTCTTCTTGTGTTAACATTCTTTACTTTTCAACTCCTTCCTATGTTAGAGGTATGAAAATAGACGTGATGGCTGGTGCGAAGATGACGAAAAGGCCAGAAACAAAAATGGGAACCACACTGGTGCGAAAATGATGTCAAGCTGGATATGGTAATAATGACAATGCTGAATATAAAAATAGTGTCAAGAGCAGGTTTAATAGTGTTGTTGGGACTGGGCGTAATAACGGCAAGGAGACTTGATATTACCGAAAGATGAATAGATGAATAACTTAACTGGAGCTTGAAACCTTGCTTCGTAGGTTGAACAAAATGGCTTGTAGGCAAGGGTCAGAACTCTTAAAAGAGCTGCCTATCAGTGATCGGGGCTGCTGTAAGAGACTAAAATATTTGAGCAGTGGGGTGGCAAAAAAAAAAAATTTGATATCGCTTTTCGATTTGCGGGATATGTATTGTGTGTAGATCTATGCCTGTATATATATATATATATATATATATATATATATATATATATATATATATATATATATATATATATATATATATA
>NW_018108688.1:14886-19937 GCF_000183805.2 Loa loa | reverse complement strand
ATATATATATATATATATATATATATATATATATATATATATATATATATATATATATATATATATATATATATACATATGTATATATACAAGTGAAAAAACTAGCGGATTTAACTGCAAATTCTCAGTAGATAGTAGGTTCTGCATGAATTAGCTGAATTTTAGGAAAAACTATTTTTTATAGCAAAGTGAAACAACGTGCTTAATATCACCGAATCAATCCAGAACACCACTGTCAACATTTAATCGGTATCGAAAGATAAAAAGGGCTCAAATCGAATTAGAAACAAGCATAATGTTGGGCGATGATGATACAGTCATTCCTACTTCCAATATTACCATTTCTAATACTGCACCAGCAATGGTACATGCCGAACAGAGTAGCCGTAGTTCGTTAAAATATCGCGGTATGTTTATTTATTTATTCGTAAATTTCATTTCCTAAAGATTTGTTCATTTTCTTCTGATTTAGAATATATGATTTTATTGGTCTATTTTATTTGGGGGTTTCATTAGTCCATGTGTTTTCGGAGTTATCTATTTATTTCAAGCAGAAATTAACCATTTACGTATATTCTAGGCACAAATGGAAGTAATTGTATTGCATTAACTGACAGTGACGAAATAACTATCGATGAAGCTTCAGCGCCGATAGAGAGGTTTTCACTTTGAGTCTTGTGAGTAATGCCATTTAGAAAAAATCCTAAGAGAATTAGAATAATTGACTTGAATTTACTTCCTTGTATGTCGAATTGTTTCAATATTGGTACATTTTCTTGTTACTGTACAACTTGAAGGAAGTATGCTAGTCCATGTTAGTTGTTAGATTGTTGGTAAAACCATGTATATCTACATTTTTTTTACAGCCGGTACGATGACTTTCATACAATAGACTGGCAAAGAGATCTAGCTCGGGACAGATTGCGTCACAAATTCATTGTAAAACGATCAAAAACTCCTTTTGGTAAACTAAGTAGTTTATGGGATGCGGGAAGTGGTTGGGCATGTGTACTGATGGTTGGTCTTGCTGCTGGCACCATTGCTGGTATTATTGATATTGGGGCGCGTTGGATGAGTGATTTAAAGGTAATGTCTCTGAGAAACGTACTTTTTGAAAAGCATTGTGTATTTGAGCAACATAAATGGAGTAGATTGAGCACATAGTTTCGAGATGTTGCTGAAGAAATGAAATGTGAAAAGATTTGGTACTTTATGACTATTTTCAAGCTTTTCTTTTTTACTGTAGTGCTTTGATTCTTCTAGGATGGTGTATGTGCCGATCGATTTTGGCTTGATCGTGAACATTGTTGTTGGTCAGCAAACGATAGTGTTTATAAAGATGCAGATTGTGCAGCATGGACATCCTGGCCTGAAATGATGCAGTTTTATGAGCGAAATTTCTTTTATTATGTGTTGGAATTATTCTTTTATTGTGGTTGGAGTGTACTGATGACAGGAGTAACTGTAGCTTTGGTCAAGGCACGTTTCTACATCAGAATGATAATTCATTTAAACTTTCTCATAGTGTGTATGGATTGCGACGGTTTTCATTTTTATATTGAGCAAAGTTGGTTTTCATCTGTTTTACTTAAAAAAGAGAAATGGGAAGTGTATCTCGAGATTTAGAAATAACATCCAATAAAAGATGAAAATATAAACAGAAAAATAGGCTTGTTGCATTTCTAAAACTAATTAAACACCTTATAATCTATCTGTAAAAAGAGTCTATTTCTAGGTTTTTGCTCCTTATGCTTGCGGTTCGGGTATACCCGAGATTAAATGCATTTTATCCGGTTTCATCATTAGAGGTTATTTGGGTAAATGGACTTTTATTATTAAATCTGTTGGCTTAATCTTGGCATCTGCATCTGGTTGGTAATGTTTTTCGAACTTTTTGTAGTATTGGGTGCTCTTTTTGGAAGGGAGAAAAAAAAACTGCCAGGGAAATTTCTTGTTCAGTTTTGGATATGTAATTGGTTGTGCCGTATTTCAGGTCTGAACTTGGGAAAAGAAGGTCCAATGGTACATTTAGCTTGTTGCATAGGAAATATATTCTCTTATCTTTTTCCAAAATATGGCTCAAATGAAGCCAAAAAACGTGAAATACTAAGCGCTTCTGCTGCAGCCGGTGTTTCAGTTGCATTTGGTGCTCCTATAGGAGGAGTTTTATTTAGGTAATTTTGAAACTTTTAAAGTTTTTCCAAAATGAACCATAATGCAAAGGAGGAATAAACAGTATTTTTGTTGTGTTCCAGTTACTTTTAATAAGCTTATAGAAAGCATTTAAACATATTCATTTCACAGATACCTTTTTGTTAAATAACTTATTTTGCATTTTGAAAAGGAAATGCAAGGAAGGAGACAGGGAACATTCTTGCAAGTAAGAACTAAGAGATTACTCATAGAAACCTTGTCTGACCAGTTATGTTTGAAAGAGAGATTGCAGTCTGGAAGAAGCAAGTTATTATTTCCCCTTGAAAACTATGTGGCGTTCATTCTTTTGCGCACTTATTGCTGGAATAATCTTACGAATAATGAATCCATTTGGAAGTGATCAGGTATGCGGCAAATTATTTTCGATGACTTATTTTTAGCATGTAAGATTAAATTCTGCATTTTACAAAGTAACCAAACTTATTTTTCTCATCTAATAGTGGACAGAGGCTTCGAAATGTCTCGTACAGCCTGTCGCTATTCCCTCTTTTTGTAGAGTTGTTTTAAAGGCAATAACTTTTTTAATTTATTAGTTTATCGCCTTATCTGAAAAAGTTTAAGTGCATTTATGTAATTTCATTCAGTACTCCTTTAGCGAAAGTTTTATTTGCAATAGGAATTTTGTTCGCATATTTTACTCAAATATATTTTATTTAGATATAATAAATATGCTTTTTAGATGTTGCATGTTTTTATTTGATTAATTTTAGACAGATTTAGATGCGAATTTATCCCAAAATTGGAAATTTCAGACTTCTTTGTTTCACGTGGACTACAGCATGAAATGGACATTTGTAGAACTTATTCCATTTGCTGGTCTTGGGTTGTTTGGTGGTATCATTGGAAGTTTATTCATATGGTGAGCTTTTTTTAAGTGAATTTCGATACAGCACTTTTTTTTGGATTTTTCTGTGGCTAACTATATAAGGAGACTCTTACTGTTCTTTCTACTTTACTTTTATAAAGTACAGTTTTTCACTTAGTTAAAGTCACAGTTCTTATTTGAAGGGCGAACATAAAATGGTGTCGGTTCCGAAAAGCGAATAAGACGTTGGGTAGTAATCCTGTAAAAGAGGTTCTTGTTGTGACACTCATCACAGCATTTGTCAGTTACTTTAATCCATATACCCGTCGAAGTTCATCGTCATTGATAAGACAAGTTAGTTTTGCTTCCGTTATTTTGTTTTCGGATAATTTTCCGATGTGCTTCTGATATTGATTTGATTTGCTGATGTATGTAGCTACGGTAAGGACCATGTACTTTCCCAATCAAAAACAAAGGACGAGATTGAACTTAGCTGAATCAATAAGTTTTTGAAGGGAAAACATTTAGAAAAACGAAATAATGTCATGAAAACAGTGGTTAGGAATAGAATGAAAGAATATGTCGAGTCGCTGTTACATCGTCAAACAAAGGTGTGAATGGTTCAGTGGAACTCAAACTGATACAGCTAATAACATAATCGAATCAGTTTTTTTTTGAATGTATTTCATAATTTGCTTTTTTCCTGGAACAAATGGAGCATGTAATCCTTTTCTGCTATCATCCCATAGGTTCGTTTTGTATTGTCAACCCTGTTTTTAATATGTTAGATGAACTTCATTTTACTTTCATTTCTGATAATTCGATGAATTGTAGCTTTTCGATCGCTGTGGTCCCGAAGATTTTATGATGGATCTTTGTGATTATCAAAATAAAACATTCTCTTTCGATAAAGTGGATGATAATTATCACACTGGAGAATTAGGAGCAGGAGTGCATGTAAGTTTAAAATTCATTATATCAATTGCTCCGTCACGAAAAAAGGTCCTTCATTGAGTCATTTCACTCATTTTACTAAGAACGATCAACTGGTAAATATCGCCTTATGAGGAATAATTAAATTTAAAGTGAGAAGTTAATTTGACCCAAAATATTATAGTATGATCTTATCACATTATAGCATAAATTTCCTGACATTAGAAAAAATCTTCTAATCCTTGTTATCATATAGATTGCTTGAAAAAGGGCCACTACTGAAAACAGTAACATCAGGGATACTTTTATAATTGTAGCGAAAAGGGAAGTATTTTTCTTTACCTATTCAGACAGACACTTCACTTAATGGAAAGGGTAATACTGGGAAATGGGATCTGCTAATCACTCATGCAATCAGAAGTATTGGGGCATCATTGCTTTCCTTTCAAACTATAATAATGGGTATTAATAAAGAGGGTGAAAATTGATGGACGTTGACTATAAAACATTTTATTAAATTTTTAAATTAATCCGATTTCAATTTTATTTCTTATTTTTTTTAGAGTGCATTTATTGATCTTATTATGGCGCTGATAATAAAATTGATATTAACAATATTCACTTTTGGCATCAAGGTCCCCGCCGGTCTGTTTGTACCAAGTCTTGCTATGGGTGCTATTGCTGGGCGTTTATTGGGTATCACTGTAGAGGGCATAGCTGCATCTCTACAAGTACGTTGGAAGTTTGTTGCTTTCCAATGAGGAACAATATATCCTAGGGTTTTGAGCTTCGATTTATAATTCAAAACAGAATTTTGTCATTTCGAAATTTAATGATTTTTTCTCCCCATATTCATGTGAGGGATAAGAGAAAGCCATCATCAAGAAAATCACTAACTATGTAAACCATGTATTTACCTGAAATGCCATGAAAAAGTGACACTGAGTTAAGTTGGATTAAACACTGGTAAATAACTTTTAAAAAAGTGAAGGTAAGTCATAGTTTCCAACTGAAGGTTAACTCATAATCACTTTGCATATATATATATATATATATATATATATATATATATATATATATATATATATATATATATATA
>NW_018108688.1:6069-14479 GCF_000183805.2 Loa loa | reverse complement strand
TTTTTTTTTTTTTTTTGCAAAGGAGAGTGCTTTAAATTAACATATTCATAGTTTTTTTCCTTAAACAATCGTTAAATTTAAGTTTGAGAATGATTAGGGCTGCAAAGTTTTTTCCATTGTTTGCTTACTCGTATAACTGATTTATACCATTTTAAAGGATGACTGTTTCATTGGTTGTAATCATGTTTGAATTAACGGGAAGTCTCGAGTTTATCGTGCCGACAATGGTTGCTACAATGTTTGCAAAATGGATTGGTGATGCTTTCTACAAAATGGTAGTCTTTCTTACCACTGAATCAATATTGAAACAGAGCATTTCTGATATTCGGCACAGTGGTTTGTTAACCGCGGTTCCGTATGTCAGATGTTGTGATATTTTGTGATGTGAAAGGAACTTAGGATGTTATATTGTTTCATTTTATCTGAACTTTTGCCAGATTATAACTACTTCGGATCATCAACTTCTTTTCACAGTGAAAATTGAATGATTGCAGTTTGGTATAGAAAAAAGTGTAATATTTTAGGGCATATACGATGCGCATATAGATTTGAACGGCTATCCATTTTTAGACAACAAAGGCGAATATCCATATTCCACGGTTGCCATACAAGTAATGAAACCTGGGCCAGGTCGAAAATTTTTTGCTTCACTAGGGGGTTTTCTAAACGCAAAGCACTTTGAACTTTCTACATGTTGTATTTAAAAGAAAAAAAAAAACTGTATCTGTGCTATAGTTTTTACACTGAAACCATAAGGAAATTGATCAATTTTTTCAACTATTTTTCCTTATTTTCTAGGTGGTGGCATGTTGCGAGTAATCACACAAGATACGATGACAGTTGGTGACATTGAAATTTTGCTACGTGAAACTAATTATAACGGGTTTCCAGTTGTTGTCAGTGAAGAGAATTTGTATTTAGTGGGATTCTGTCCTCGGTTAGTGTTTCATTTTTTTTTTCTTCAGACATTTAGGAATTTTCATTACAAAATAAGAAATCATGTCTTTTTAGTTCTGTAGATAGATCTACAGACATTTTAAACTGATATTTCAGGCGTGATTTGCAACTTGCTCTACATTCCGCTCGTAAGTCACAACCTTACGTTGTCACAAATTCAATTGTTTATTTCAAGACTGATGTCCCAGCTACAGCAGACGGTACTCCAGCACCACTGCGCTTTCGTAAACTCATCGATCTGGTAATTTTTTATTAATAGAATAATATGTAAGATGTGCAAATTTCTGCCGGTTTCAGTACATCCAATGCTTAAATAATCTAAATCACTGGTTGTAATGACAGTTTATGACTTGTGCTTACTGACGTATGTCATCGAATTGGGTTTCCTACTCATGCTTTCTAGGCAGTGGGTACAAAAGATTTTTTTGGGAACGCTTTAGGTTGCTTAAGGAGGTTTAGAATTTGTTGTATCATCAAATTTTCGTTTATTATTTGTTGTGTTTTGCTTGTTATACATATATTGCTTTCAAAATAAATCTTTATTTGAATTTTCCAAACATAATAGGCGTAGGAAGAGATTTATACTGCTAATAGTAGCACTAAATTTGAAGACTAATTGAATTGTCTCATTTGTTTAAAGAACATTTTAAATTGATTCTTCAGGCACCGATGACTGTAACCGATCAAACACCAATGGAAACGGTAATAGATATGTTTCGAAAGCTTGGCTTAAGACAAGTACTCGTAACGCGAAATGGTCGTCTACTTGGGATAATCACCAAAAAGGATATCCTCGATTTCATGAAAATGGGTGATGTTGAAAATCACTCTTTCTAAGTCGTTTATTATCCCTTTGTTGAGAAGTCTTTTTTATCTCTTTATTGAGGAGAAAAAGTTTCATTTGTAGTCATGGTTAGTGTATGAATCCCGGTTATTGCACTCCACTGTTTGCAATGCTCTTTACTGCGGGAATTTCCCATGTATACAACTTCCGATGTTATATAGGTAGAAATACCGAATTTTGCTCCACATTTTATTACTCTGTAACATACTTTCAATAGCTCCGAGAAGACATGGATTAATTTTTAAAGAACCCGATACAATGCATGAAAAAGGATGTTCATTGTATAAATTATTGAATAAACGAAATTCATTGAAAAATGGATAAAGACGTAGAGATATCATGTTTTTCCTCTTTTTAATAATTTTCAATTTTCGTCGATTTGCGAATTCTATCATGTCGATATTTTCCAATGCTTCATATTAATTTAAAAAATTTCGCAAGTATGTTGTAATTTTATTCCCTTTTTTTTAAGAAACGGGGTTACAAGTTATTGTACATAATTCTTGGCGAACATTTTCATAAATAGCCAAATTGTTTCGGACCATATATTTCATAGCATTGCAAACTCTTGGATGAAGCTTCATTTCTTCCTAAAATAAGGGATAGGAAGAGAAAGCAGGTGGTGGTCAAAGGCAGGGAGATCTAAAAGACAAGTAGAGAAATTTCTTGTCAGAAGAGATTTTAAAGGAAATTGATTATTGAAATTGATCAATATCGTTTGCCACTGTATATCACTGATAATATGATGGCAAAAAAAGGAAGAATATAGGGGATTATAGAACTTCATTACGTGAATTCTAAGTGATAAAGTAACAAAATTCCCTCTGTTCATATGTTCGGATAAAGGCAAGTGAGGTACCTATTACACTGCGGAAGTAAATGATCATTGTGATAATTTTTGACTAGCATACTGCGGAAATTCATAATCATGATTGATTATGGGTTTACACAATGTGCTAGTTAAATCAGTTCGTCCAGGCTTACAGGCCAAGTTAAGTGAAGTTAGCATTAGCCTAAACAGAACTAAGTGGTCATTGTGATAATTTTTACATTTTTTGTACTAATGTCTTCACGGATAAATCTTTTTGCTAGAAGTTCGTTGATTCAGTTTCGATATGCATATCGGAATTTCTCGATTCGCTCTTAATTCTCATACTTTCTATAACCTATACTTCATATTTATTTGAATTATGTGTAAATTTTTCGAAATCTTTTTTATCATCCACTCTAATTTACTTCTGTATTTTGTCATGAAATAAAAGTTCTGTTGCTGAGGGAATTTTTCGAATAATTTTTTGCAAAGATGGGAGATGACTTTTCCTCGCAGATACATCTTATTAAAATGTTCATATGCGTGAAGAAACAATTCTAGAATTTTCGTATTGGAAGTTCAAGAAGAGTTTTTGAGATATTGTTCACATTTCTATCATTTCACCTCTTGACTGTTATCCGCTGCTAATTCTTTCTTTTCATTATGGTAGCAAAAGAAAGAAAAAATGGTAATGAATAACTCTTCGCAGATGTTATGTAGCTCCTTTCATCGAATCTGTTCAGTGTTGATGATTTTTAGTTCATCATGCGTGGCCACGGTACTTCGGTAATGCCGATAACGGCTGGATGTCGGAAAGATATTGAACGTTTATTAAAAATGTATAAAGAAAAAGAAACCCTTCGATATAAACCATTCATTGAATTATTCGATAAGATGAAATTTGCGACAATATTTATGGGTCGTATGAGTCCTGCTGAACTCTATGAAGTGAGTTATGTTTTCATACTTGTAAAATTACTTGATATATCTTTTTGTGATGCTAGAAACTGCTGATGTTGTTTCGTATCTTTCTGAGATATATTTTCGAGTCAGAAAAAAGTTCAGATACATGCATTGTTGGTTAAAGTTGGACAATTCAATATAGTTGATCTTCTGCTAACCATTGGTAGAATGTTTCCGCGAAATCTTGTTGGGTATCCTTAAGAAGAAATAATTAAAGCGTGTA
Organism: Loa loa; assembly: GCF_000183805.2. Classification (NCBI taxonomy): domain Eukaryota; kingdom Metazoa; phylum Nematoda; class Chromadorea; order Rhabditida; family Onchocercidae; genus Loa; species Loa loa. The sequence goes on along the minus strand of NW_018108688.1, from coordinate 10,681 downwards.
ATCATTGTTAGTCATTTTTTATCAGTAATGAGTAGCTGTCACCATTCTAGAACTTGATAAAATTCTTGCAATTTGTGTAATTTAAATGTTTTAACAGTTACAAATTTCAGTTCAGTGAAAAATTGCTTCAAATAACAATTGCATATGCTATGTCATATCGTGAACGAAAACCAGCTGAATACGCCGAGGAATCAACAACCGATAATGAACCTATGTCATTATCAGATATACGATTCAGTAATGAAATGACTTTACAGGTACAAAGTTGGGGTTTCTATCTTCAAGCATGCTGAAAAATACATTGTAAAAACAGTTTGGAAATGGGATTAACAAGGTTGATTAATGCCGTGAAGTTTCCCAGATAAAACTAGGTTTTTTTTTTTTTTTTTTAGGAACGAATGTTTGGCGTATATCTAACATATGCTCTGTATTTTGTGCAGCCAGAAAGTTATGTGGCGCAAGTGCGAGTTACACCTGATCAAATGGCTGATTTAATTGATTTCATCAGTGAACGTCTGATTCCGGAACGACATATCGATGCGTTTGCTGCTCTATTCAAACTTATTAATGGAGGAGCATTCCGCATATACGCTTTTGAAAAAGAAGTTATTTTTTAGGAAACTGGTTTTTTTGTTGTAAGATACAGTAATTTGAATTTAAGTGCACTTTTACGATTTACCCAAGAATGCGTCTTTCCAAATCGTTTTGATTTTAATCATTTGTTTTTATTAAATTTCAAAGTATCATTTTAGCTGCAAGCGCAATCTAGATATCAGAGTGCAGAAATGGCACTAGATTCAAGAATATTTATAACAACTTTTAGCGCACCGAGGAGTTACTGTTTCTTCTTCTATGCAAAGAATAACTTAATCAGCTGTAACTTAATCAGCTAATAAGTTAAATGAAATGATTCGAGGACGTGAAGCTCTTTCAGAAAATCGATTACATTCGGATTAGAATGATCCATTTTTTCCTGACAGTTGTAATCGTCGTTGCATATGTTGAGTCATTTGGAGAAATAGGATTTCAGTAGTTTTCAGCACAATCCATTGCTGCATCGTCGTTTTGATCTAAGGGAATTAGATGAAGGTGGTCTGGATGAAACGGAAGCACAGGAGCACAGTTTTCTGAAAGCACTCGCTGATGATATTGTATTTACGCAGGCAGATATCATTTGCAAACGGTTTGTTCATTCTTGGCAAAGGATTTCGACAAAATTAAGGTTTCAGCAAAAAATATTTTCAGTTAAACGAAATAAAAACTCCTGATTTCCATATCATCCAGGAACCAATGAACGCATTATCCGCTAATTTATTTGCTTAAATCGACAATAAACCAATTTTTCAGTTATCTGGCTGCGAAGGAAAAAGCTAATCTTCCGGCTGATTTAAACATAAACTTAGTTCAAACAACAGTGTCAGAAATTTACAATGAGTAGGTTTTTTTTTTTCTTCGTATAGTTCTTATATTGTCATCCGGAAAAGTTTTAAGTGTTCCTGCTCAATTTCAGTTCTTAATCGATCTTAATTTCCTACTGTTGGTTATTCCCTGCTGGTTAAATGTTAAAAAAAAATTTCTCGAAATACAGACTCTTAAAGCATATGTTCGTTTACTAAAGTTTGAAGTGAAGCTTGATTTTTTAGTGATGATTGTACTGGAATTTAGCACCAACATTTTGATGAGGATTTATGTTGTGTAGTTTGTTGCTACGTTCAATGTTAATTTTCTACCGCATAGTTGGCATGGCTTAATAAATAAGGATATCGATCACTTTTGTATATTTTACAGCATTTTAAAAAGTACGGGAGCAGAAATGGAGGTAAATTTATCGCCGAAAAAAGCGCCTCGTCAAAATTCGGTAAGATAATTTGTTGAAATCAGTGTAGATGAAATTCGTATATTTTCATCTCATTTTCTTTTTTTTTTCAATTTATTTGGTCTTAGGGTCGCTTTCGTTCAGCACTCAAAGAGAAAGCTTATAAATCACATATCATTCACGCTCGACATCGACGATATTTAGTGGATCCATCGGTTTCCTCAACAAACAGTGAGACGGAGCAAGAACGAAATATGATATCTGCAACGGAGGTCTTTCTTATTTATTCATTTATTGAAAAGAAAATATAATAGAGCTTTAACATTTGCAATCATTTCGTTTTCTCATATAGTGAGATTGAAGCTCGAGGAATCATCCAGGGGAATGTTAGGTAAACCAGGGAGTATGGGCTAGTTGGCTAAGTTAGATGGTTCAAGTACTACTAGTCAAACTAGCATTTATAGGGAGCTAAGTTGTTTAAAAAAATAATGTCATGATTAAAGTAAAGAAAAAGTAACATCATGATTAGAGCTGGAAACATTGAAACATGTTTTTAGATGCTGAAAACACTGAAACGTTATTCATCAAGTGGATCCGACAAAGGTATGGAGGGTGAGGATATGGGTGATGTTTTATTACTTTCTGAAGAAAAACGACGGAATGAAAGTGAGTCGTCGACTGGAGCAGTAAGTTACTGATATCGTGGTTTGGGTAACCAACAGTTAAAGTTAAAGTGATGTCTCGAAATGAATTGGCGGCTCATAGCAATGGCATCGATAATCATTGATTTAGCTGATTTTTTAATGCATATTTCTAGGCTTTTTCACTGTAACGATTCTGTAATAGGATAGTATGAGATAGTATAAGAGAAGCAGTAGAGAAATGTGATCATGATCTTGGGAAGATCTAGGTTGAGAAAGGTAGAACTACATCAACAACAAATGGATGTCAAATTAACCCGAGTAGTGTCAGGGAGAAAAAGAACACAGCTGATGTCGGGAAATGTAAACATAGATAAGGTAAGGGAGGTATCAGGTGAAAAGAGTGATTTACCTGTAAATAAAAATTCACAAGTGCTTTAGTATTTCGATAGCATCAACTGGGCGATTCAAATCCATTTCTAATCTGAACGGGTAAAATGACTGAAATGTTTCAGACTGGATCAAGTAAAAAATTGGGCAAATCATCAAAAGTAACGAAGAAAAAGACGGGCGGGAGAAAGAGAGGAAGGTATGGCAGTGTTTTTTTTCATATTCATTTTTTGCTTCTTTGCATTTTCGATGTTAGTTAACATTTGATATACAGTAAGCTGGCATTTCTATTAGTTCACTAAATATTCTCTAGGCATTACTGAATAGAACATTTAACAGGAAAGGCAACTACGATTTCACGAAGTCTGAATAATTTAGTCTTTACGTTAACTTTCCACTTGAGCCTATTATTGATGCTATTTTCGACCTGTGTAGCCTTGTAAACATTCTCATTTGTTAGTGCTAAGTTAATGCAACTGAAGGTCTTGTGTCAATTTTTGCAATCCTTTTAGGAGTAAATTGAGTATTTCGGAAATGTCGCTTGCAGAATTAACTCACGACCTTGGAGAAAGTGTTGCAGCTTTGAATCAAGAAGAAAGAGGTTGGCTTGAATGTCAAGTTATAATCACCAATACGAACTGCTTGCTTTCAAGCTGTCTAATCAATATTTTCTTTCAGAAATCGAGAACTCCAAGAAAGAACGGATTGCTGATCGTCTGCTGGAAAAAATACAGAAAGCACAGGAGAAAAATGTATAATGACTGTTGAGAAGAAAATTCTATGTTCGCAATCTCATCCATGCTTGATTTTGCCTTTTCCGTAAAAATCATGCTATGATCGGTCGCTGAGTGTGATGCACCTGTTCTAGCCGGAATCCTTCCTCACTTACTTTATTCCGAATAGAATTAGGACATTGAGATTGAAAACGCCTCTTTCATCCACACTGAACTATTTATATTCTCCAACTTTCATTCTTGCTATGCGCCACGAGTAATGAAACAGGGTATCTCGCATCAGACCATTTTTGGATCTCGGAAGTAATTCCAGAGAATTGCAAATCTTCGAATAATATAAATTGTTAAATTGCCTAAACTTTCCTCATAACGTTCAGCAAAGATTGCTTATTTTTGACCATTTGAACATATTTACATGTTCAGATAATCAGATTTCAACCGGTTGTCCGCGACAACTAAAATATGGCCAGTGAAGGTGATGGTGAGTAGAAGACAGGGAGGAATTGTTTTATATTATAATGTTACTCCAACTTTAACTAATACCTCAAAAGTTTCTCTTGAAGTTTATTTTGAAATTAACAGAATTTAATATTACTGAACCTTAGCTGAAAAAAAAAAATAAAAACCCTCGCTGTACATATTACTCATACTTTTCACGTGATCTTATGCAAAAAAAGAACTTAATGACTTTTAAATCTTAGTTATGATCCAACTTGATTAATACAATTTATTTGTGGACTCTGTATGCAAATCTTTTTATCATGGAACTTCCATGTATTTAATAGCAATAGATGGCAACGATATGATTTCAGATTTAATTAATCTAGCTAAAGAAATCGCAGGAATTATATAATTATTATAAATCATTCATGTTAAAAATTTGCTTGAATTTTTTTGCATTCAACTATCATATTAATATGTTGATAATGCTAACAATGATTAGAATTACTATTGTTCACTACTATTATTTTTATTATTATTGTTTATATTAATTTTATGATCTCATCCTGTTTTCTTTTAAATCATGAAAC
>NW_018108688.1:2513-5666 GCF_000183805.2 Loa loa | reverse complement strand
ATCTTATGCAAAAAGAACTTAATGACTTTTAAATCTTAGTTATGATCCAACTTGATTAATACAATTTATTTGTGGACTCTGTATGCAAATCTTTTTATCATGGAACTTCCATGTATTTAATAGCAATAGATGGCAACGATATGATTTCAGATTTAATTAATCTAGCTAAAGAAATCGCAGGAATTATATAATTATTATAAATCATTCATGTTAAAAATTTGCTTGAATTTTTTTTTTTTTTGCATTCAACTATCATATTAATATGTTGATAATGCTAACAATGATTAGAATTACTATTGTTCACTACTATTATTTTTATTATTATTGTTTATATTAATTTTATGATCTCATCCTGTTTTCTTTTAAATCATGAAACTATTTTAAAAAAAATTAACTGACTATTTCTCGAAAATTTCATGATATCGAATAAAATTATATGGAAATTTTAGCTAATAATCTTATCCAAAATAGTAAATTCATTCTAATATTGATTGATAAAATTAAATTTAAGAGTCATTTATTATTAAAGGACGAATGTGAAATATGATAATGATATTGATAATAATATTTACAATGATGGTATAAATGTTTAAAGATATCGTGAAAGTTTCGTTTGTATGTGTTGGATGGAAAGAGAAAGGTTTATTCAGTAGTAGAAGTATAGCAATTATAATAATACAACGTTATTTGATAATGAAACTAGATAATGAAATTGGGAATTACAGTCTAATCAAAGGTCGAGTTATATGAGACGAAGCAAACGTTTTGTGATCTTCGACAGAGAAGAGTTATTTTTTGAATGCCAAGAATGCATTTATTGGGCATATTGCTCCTAAATGGGTTGGGCTTAAGATAAGATAATAGCTTCATTTAAGGTTCTTACAAAGCCGACAATAATTTCACTGATACAAGAGATATTTACATAAAAGATTAGATTTTTTTATAAGAAGAGAAAATCGCCATAAATTATCTCAACATCAAATGAGAAAATATTTCAATCGATTAAACTTCGACGACAGACTTATCGTTTTAGATATAAAAAATGTCACATATATTGTTTGTCTTTATAATAGAAATATTTACCGTAAATTCTTTAGCTGTTTGGACGTATTACAATTTTCCTTTTCGTTTTTTTTTTCGATAGAAGAATTATAATAATGTATGAGGTGAGATACGAAACGCGGTTAAATAAGATTCGAAATTTTCTCAAAATCTTATTGGAACACGTGACTTCATTAGTTTACAACAAAAAATGAAATAGTAAAATCATATCCTGAATTTCAAAATCATACCTTAATATATTTTCATATCAGTAATTTCACTACCCGAAAATACCATCCATTCATGTGGAAGAAACTTAAATAGCGTAAAATTAATCAACTGAATGAGAAGTACTTCTCCGATCTGCTTTATAACATAAATTGAACATAATTTTTTCATCACATTTTTATTATTAGTTTTAAAACATAAAACATATGGTTATAAATTTGAAAAAAAAAGAATTGTATTAAATATTTATTCATAATTTTTAACATATGATTTTACAAGCTTTACTTCCATTCCTTTCATTGATCATAATACTATAGTTTTCATTTTTTTCAAATAACAAAATCATAAAAATTAATATCGATATTTATCGATGGAATTAATTCATATTTCATAAATGGTACTTGGTAAATGGTATTACTTTTTATTGAATCAGAAAATGATCCGGGAGAAATAATTATACAAATGGTATCATTCATAATTTAACAAAATCCTTCTCTTTCGCTGCGATCAATAATTTGGATGGATATATCATCCAACTATCGAATAAACGAAGTTTTGAAGAATTTCTTGGATGTAGAACATACAAATTAAAATGAAATGTATTTCTATAAATTGGATCCAATGAAACATGAAATATGTCGAGTGAATTAAGTTTAATTAATATTCCCCTTATTATATTACTGTTCTCATTTGAATTGAGAAAATGAGATAAGTGATCGAAATTAACGTGAACACAATTATTCTATCGCCAATGTTACCTTATCGAGATTCTGCAAACAATGGAAAATTTCACGGATTTTGATGGCTTAAAGGTTGTCCGATGGGAGACACTGCAAAAATAGAACTGTTTTGTTGTTGTCAATGTGGAAGAAACTGAAACAGCACAAAATCAGTCAAATAATCGATCAAACAGAAGCGACAGGCGGAGCAATGGCACTGGTTTACGATGAAGGTATAACATCAGATACCACAAGCTTCATTCATCAGGATGGGAAGGTATCGATTCAGTACTGAGAACGCCAGCCATGGTATCGGAACGTAGAGAACTGGAAGCAGCTCATGAATTTGTGCTCTAAGTTCACTTTCCTAACAATGCAATGCAACATTTGTCTTAAAAAATTTGGGATCGTAAAAGTGCCAAAATTTTTTGCATAGATAAAATAGTGAGCTTAACTTTGGAATACTATTTCCGGTATAATATCTCTTCAACCGTGACAAAGATTCGTTCTACTTCCTTGATTGATAGATCTCAAACTTAGGTAATTAAACCATTATCCGTATAAGATTGATCAATACAGCAACAAACTCAACAATTACAATATCAGTAAGAAAAATTCAATGAGATATCGATAAGAAGAAAAGAAAAAAAGAAGACCAAATAACGCGCGATATCGTCTATCCAATTGATCTCGATGAATCACATCTTTAGAAATAATTTTAGTGATCAAGGTCCTCTATTTCTTCGAATATGAAAGCATCTTATATGATCTAACCAATTCTACATATTTAGCTCATATCTATTACTACTTATTACTTAATTATATGTTCTAGCTATTGGCATATTTATTTTCCGTGTTGTTACGAATTGTTTTTCTTCATTATAATCTTTTTATTCTTGTTCATGAATGAATGTTTCATTTCATATCACTTCTATGGTGGAATCTGTCAGTTTTTTTAATTTTATTCACATAAAATGCATTTGCAGTTTCATCCAATATTCTTGAGTATGCCATGATATTTTTAGACTACTGTCAATTGTCAAGTTCATTTCAATTTTTGGTATGTTAATTTATTCAGAATTGTCTAAATTTAAGAATCTATTTAAACTTTTCGGATTTCGAATATTTTCTTGGACTCGAAAAATTTTGGATTTGTTTAAATTTA
>NW_018108688.1:0-1884 GCF_000183805.2 Loa loa | reverse complement strand
AATTATTGTTAATATTAATATTCTTCAGTTTCGTAATTTATGAATTTTTGTTGTTTTCTATAAGATTATCATTGTCAGTCGTGTCACTTTTCTTTGCTGTCTTGTTGTCTTATTTTTTTTTTTTTGTTTGTCGTCTTGCTGTGAATATTTTTTCTTTTGCTGGTATAGACGAATATTTGAAGCAAAGGTTTCACTAATTGATGGATAATTTCAGATCCTTGGATTTTATCAGAAAATTGTCAAAGAATATAGTCGATTAGGTTGGTTTTTTTTTTCTTCTTTTTATCACTAGGTTGGTTTTTTGTTGTCATTTCTGCTGAGTAGTGAAGAATTGAAACTTATGATCACGAGTGAATGCTTCCTACTGATGATTTTAAACCCTTTGATATGGTAAGAATGGTTCACAATTAAATATTAGTTCTCAAACAAGAAAAATTTGAATATTCATAGATTTACCGGAAGTGTATGACATGCTAACCACTGAATATAGTAAGCATATTTATCATATTAGATCTTTACAACATTTCCCATCATTATACATAAGCTGGGTTATCAAACCAGATGTTCTTTACAGTATTATAATAGTAGTTAGACAAACTGGATGTTCTTTACAACATTATAATAGTTCGCTTAAGGCACTGAAAATATTAAGTTTATTTTTTTTTTTGCGTAATGAATCATTTATTTTGTGAAATATTCTAAGGTGAAACAAAATTTATATTAAAAGTTATAAATCAACTTCAGTTATTACAAAATATTTCTGCAATACCAAAATACTTTGATTATTTTTACATATTATTTCGATTTTTTCCGACAATTCTTGAATTTATTACCGTAACCGCTTGTTCAATTGTCAAATCTAATATTGTCATTGTTGTTATCATCATTATTGTTTACCAAACTGTACAACGCTTTAATGGATTCAGTGGGCTACCCCGTGGACAGCTGTAGGCTTTACTGAATTCGGGCAAATTTGATAACGCTCCGATAACCCGGAATACCTCAGGACTGTGCTTATCTATAAGCACTTGTTGCAGTGCTGCAGCTTGCTTCTTATGTCCACACCAAAACTAAAAAAAGAAAAGAAAAATAGGATGAAATGAATGTTTCCATAAAATTCAAGATCAAAATTGTCACGTAAATCATGAATATTTTATGTGTAACTTTGTATAGGATAAAAGAAATTATGATAAGAAATATCAGAAACATACGTGAGCGTAAGATAAGAAGAACACCTGATCATTGGAGAAATTTTGGAAACCTGGTAAATGCGGTTCTTCGTGCCCTAATTTGTTTACGTATTTCCTATAAGCCTGAAATATTGTATCATTTACTCATATCAAAATAAAAAGAAAAAAAATCCTCATCTATGTGCATGCATGAAATCACAGAGGATATTTACACGCAATCCTAATTGTATCACTTTCATGACAATGATTAAATTTGATAAAATGGAGAACATCTATTACATAATTAAAAAAAGAAAAATCAATTATAGATTACACTGCTACTAACCTAGCATGTGACAATGCGATTCTGTTTGTCACAGCTATAAAATTAATGCATTTATCAATCACTATTATTGATTGAATAATTTTTTTTTTTACGTTTCTCACAATTATGAATGTCTAAGACGTACCCTGTAAGCTTCTTTAACGCCACCATTGTCAGCTATATTTTCACCTTGCGTAAGTTTACCATTAACCTAAAGTGAAGAAGTTGTAATTAAACGATACAAAATAATTAGATGAAAATATGATCTAATAATTTTCGCTATCCTTATACCACGATGATTTGTGAGAAGAACCACAAATACTTTTTATCTCAATTGTTTTAAACCATTATGCTCACTAATTATATGAGGTATTCATAAATTGATGGAAT
>NW_018108687.1:26207-37642 GCF_000183805.2 Loa loa | reverse complement strand
AATTTTGCGATTTCATCAGATAAACTGGTTCGGAAATACATAACTTACCGTTGTTTTTTTCTTTTTTTTGTAGCACATCAATCAAGACAAATGGACGAAGGAATTAAATATGGGAAAATTCATTATTTGACTTTATCTGTTTGGAAGTTTCGTAACTGGTGGGATGTCTTTGCAACTGAAATCAAAAACGAAAGCTGCTCACTCGGACATGTGTTTCTATTGTACTGTCAAAATTAAAGTCGCTTTCTCGACTTAATCTACAGCAGATTAAGAATTTGGAATGCATGCTTACAAAATAGCTAGACATGAAGAGTTCAAGAAGTGGGGGAAACTGCTGCACTAAGAGTCAGTTGTTTCTAAACTAATTGAGATGAACTGTACAAGTGACCTGCAAGACTCGCACCAAAATGACAGATAAGAGATCGTGCTATGTATATATGCAGGTTCTTTTCAACGTCTGAATATTCAAACAAACATTACAATCCTAGTATTCTAGCAATACTCTATCATTGTTTTTGATATTTCGCCTTAATTAGACCTTTAAAACAAATTTTCCTTAAAATATACGTAAAATTGGAACGTTTTTTTCGTTTCTAAATTGCTGTAAACTTGATAGGAAGATTTATTTCTGATTATTTCAAATGATCCATTAAGGAGTTTTTCTTTGAATAAAAATAAAACTGATACATAAGTACAATCACCCTAATAATGGAAACAGGAGCTTTTCGAGCAATACCACTAAGATTTTGTAATTTCTTCCGAACCAGGATTTGCACAATTGCTTATAAATTGCACGAGGAATGCATGCCTCCAATATTTAAACATTCACTTCAGTGACCAGAAAAATCAGTTCTTTAGATTTCACGTTCTAATAATGAAAGCTTACTTGACAGATGCTTAAGCATGTATTGAATTCAACATTATTTTTTCATGTTTTATGATTTAGTCACAAAATCTCATTTACATCTGAATACTCTATAGTTTTGTTAAGCAGTCCGAAACATTCAAAAAATTCAAAGAAACATCGTTTTCTCAAGAGCATAAAGTATTTCAAAATGAAGAATTCGTATCTAAGAAACCTAAACATTGAAATTACGAAGCAGCCTAAGTAAGTTAGCACATTTTTTAAATAACCCGTATATAAAATGCAACCGATGACTTGACTGCATCAAGTCGTTTGCCGATTCCTTAGAAAAAAGAGTTGAAAGCAACGAATACAAGATGTCAGCTTTTATCTTGACCGATCTCATATTAGAATATGGCTCAATTGGATTATCAGCAACTGTCCATTAATATGGTTAATTCTAATCAGCTGAATTTAAACCATAAACAGAAGGTTTCACAGGAATCATCAGTTCCCGATTGAACATAACAATTCTTTCCACTCTATCCCCAAATTATTTGCCTTGGAGATTACACCATCCAACATTATTACTTGTTTCTCAATATCAGATTTTTGTCGTTTTAACCAATCCATCATTCTTTCGCAACTTAATCCTTCTAGTAAAATTCTTCTTCTCTCGTAGTTCTATTGCCTTTTCAACACCCTTTCCCGCAGCGTTCGCAAGACATTTCAAATTTCTTTTAATAAGATAGGAAAGAGAACATTCCTTTCTCGATTCGTTTACATTCATATTTCTTTTTTCGACCTCAACTAAATTCTTTTAGATTCATTTTTCTGTCAAAATGGTAAATGTGTATCACATTCAGCTCATTGTGATAGTATCAATGTGATGGTATCACTTTCGAGCTTTGTTATGAGCCGATACGAATAAGAATTATTTTCTTCTTCGCGTCATTCTTGATTGAATATAACTTACTCGCTTCCATCTTGACCGAATCCTTAGGTCGCTTCTTTCTTAATCGAATCATTAGGTTGTTTGTTCGAATCGGGCTGGTTGGACCAAATTTTGTCGCCGATTTTTTTCAACCGTGGCAAAAACTGAGGGTTCTTTCTACCTCTTTAATTGGTAGTCCATCAAATTTGGGCAATTGAACCTTTATTACGATAAATTTATTAATACAACAACGAACATGCAAGCAATTACGGCATCGATACAACAAAAATTAATGACGAAAACAGTAAAAACAAAGAAAACTAAATTACGCCCGACAGCTTATATCCAACCAACTCAAAAAAACCTAGCTACTTATCGATTCGCGATAATTCCTTTCGATGTAGTATCATCACCTTTTCTGTTGACCGCTGTCATTAGACATCCACTGGATGAAGAAAGCTCTAAATTATCAGCAGAAGTAGAGAAGAATCTCCATGTTGATAATGTTGTATTAACAGCAGAAAGTGAGTTAGAAAGTAATAGAAAGACACAGGAAGTAAAAGATTTCTTTAAGAAGGCCAAGATGCATTTGAAAGAATTCCAGGCGAACTATGATATTGAGGTGGACAGTAAGCAAGAAATAACAAAGAAGACCGCTAAACTGTTAGAAATCGAATGGAATAATATCAAAGATGAGTTTTACTTGGAGCTGGATGATCCAGAAAAAGGTCTTCAGACTAAACGCCAGATATTACAATCCTATGGTGCTATTTACGATCAATTGGGATTATTGTGTCCGATCATACTCCCATGGAAATTATTGATTGGTTCAAGATTTATAGAAGAGTGTGTCCTATGATGAGAAATTAGAACCTGAAGAAATGAAACGTCGCTTGGAGTTAGAAGGGGCATTTAACCAACAGGATGTCATAAAAGTATCTCGATAGACCCCGCAAGAGTGCTCCGAGATATATGTGTTTGTAGACGCATCCCAAAGAGCTGTGGGACTAGCAGCATACGTACGCAGAAGTAATATCACTCCATCCAAACCATAACTGATATATGGAAAGACAAGATTAGTTCCAAAACGAGAAATCAATCAGCCAGTATTCCTCGATTAGAGTTACTCGTCGTCACAATTGGAGTAAGAATATTAGAATTCATTAAACAAGAAATCTATGTGGAAAAAACATATTTATGGACGGATAGCGCTTGTGTCCTGCACCCGCCGCTAGGATCCTGATATGTCTCAAATAGGATTGATGAAATAAGAAGTAAAGAAATTAAATTCCGTCATATAAAATCAGCATATAATCCAGCAGACCAGGCTTCACGAACACTTCTCCAGGTAAACGAAAGATAATTCGTTGTAATGGAATGGTCCATCATGGTTATAGGAGTCGAAGGAAAAATGGCCTAAGGATAAAGTTATGGAAAGAAGCATCACGAGTGTGTGTATGGCCATGGGATTGATGGAAAAGGAAGCGATGCAGTCAAATCAAGTTACGGCATTACACGATTCTATCACTATTTAAGCTGATAAGAAAGATGTTATACGTCTTACGATTCCTTGCGAAGGTGTCAAAGGAGAAGATAAGAAATTTGAAAGAGTCCCCTAGAGAGAATTTTGCATCTGAGGAGCATGAAAAAGTAATAATACAATTGATAGTCAAGATGGTACAGTTGAACATAATGTAAAGGGAAATCGAACATTGGGGTTTAAGAAAAGACCGGAATGAAATCTTGAGGTGTGTTGGAAGAGTCAGAAAGGTTACGCCTTAAATTGAGGATTTTCCGTATTTCATTAACAAAGGAAAGATAGCAGAACTGATTGTGAAGCATTATCATGAGAAATAATTTCATGCGAGCGTGTACTACACCTAAAGCAAAATGAGACAGCGATTAAGAAAATTTCGAGAAAGATTTGTAAAAGTTGCACTGTATGGTTGACCACACCATTGCTCAAAAGCAATCAGACTTTTTTTTCTCTTTATCCCGCTGCTAGAGTTGTAGGAACGCGACCGTTTGAAACTGCTGGTTTAGACCTGTTTGGGCCAGCTGTAATAAAGGAGGATCATGCCAATGCCAAACGATGAGTACTCTGTTTACATGCTTAGCCACTCGAGCTGTGCATCTCGAAGTAATGGAAACTATGTCTGCTGAACAATTTGTACGGGCATTCCGTAGATCTTTTATAAGTCGAACGGAAACAACCAAAACGTATAATTTCCGATAATGCCAAGAACCTTATAGCAGCTTCCAAGGTACTTGTAGATTTAAGTACAGCGGAAAATCAAACGATCGAGTGGGAAGGTCCTTGTACCGTTTTATGAATACAAGAATTAGCTTCCTTATGGAGCGCACATTGGTATAGTGTTCTTTGTTAGCGCAAACGTAAGACGATATGAACATATGAAACAAAGATTTCAACAAAGGGGATTATTGTTCCTCTGTTTGTACTCACGATATCAGCGACAAAAGTAACGAGTACGAGATGTCAGCTTTTATCTTGATCGATCTCAGATTAAAGTGTTTTTAACATATGGCTCAATTGGATTATCAGTAACTGTCCATTAATAAAGATAATTCGAAGTAACTTAGCTGGAAAAGGCAAACCATAAACAGAAGTTACCGGAATCATCAGTTTCCGATTGTGGACAATTTTCATCGTTTCATTACTGGATAGTGACATCAAAGAAACATTTTTCAACAAGGAAGAAAAAAAGCCATGATCGGGATGTATTGACTACTTCCTCCTCTTGCTATAATTTAAAAATTTAGCATTTTTCTTATGTCAATCAGACAAATAAAAATAACCCCTTACACTTCTATGAAATTTATTTTCTGTGAAGTTTTGTTACCGTAGTGCTTTTTGGGAGATATCATTGTACGGGTTTTTTTTTCCTTCACATATGCATCTGATGAAGAATTGAAAATGAAAGGAAAAGCCTTTAAAATTTACGATTTCTTCCAAGAGAATTAGAGTGAAAGCAAAGTTTCTACGACTTATAGGTTCGAGTGTTTTCGAAGGAATATTTTTTGAGAGATGTTTCTAGAGTTTTCCACAATATTTCTTTGGGACAGACTTAGATACATTACTGGTTTTTGCAGTGTAAAAGTTCTTTTAAATCATTTGAATCCAGGAACTCTGCAAACCTAGGCGGCCTAGAAAGCCAGAGCTATGCGGAAACCATGCAATGAGCACACTTTCCCAATAACCCAAAAATTCCCTTTCCATATCGTCCTCTTCATCAATAGACAGCAGTTGAACTTCACTCGGATCTTACAGTCATGTCCTCACCAGCCTGGGAACAGATTGGTGCTCTCGAATTCAAGAGTTATGTCGGCCGTCAACTTTACCATAAATCTTGTTCATTTACAATCGGTTCAGTTCAACCTTCGTATCTGCTACATGCTATGTGTTTAGCTTTTAATCAATTATTTTAATAAGCTTAAGGATGGATCTTTCTTACACGCACCTTTTGATCTCGTCGTGAAACGTATCGATGGTTACTTGATGATGAAGCTTTGATTTCTATGATTGAAGATGATAAGTTGATGCCCAATAGATTCCCTCAAATGCACTCCGTGTCACGAATAAACGCGAAGTTCCGTAATATCGAAAAATATAATGACGCGAAAAAGTTCCATAATAAAGGAATATAATGATTCATATGTAAAGCGTTGTGATGCACTAATTTTATGTTAAAATGTTATAAATCAGCTTATCAAATTTCTGTGGAATGTAGACATATTGTAAAGAGTTTCTGGTCAATGTTGCATATTGTAAAGGACTTCAGGTCAAACTGGGGTCAATCGGTTCTAAGTTATTTGATTGCGGTAAATAGAATCCCACTACACTACATATAAACCCTGCATACAGTAGGATAACATTCGTCCTCTTCTATTCCTCAGATTAGTGTTGTCGGACTTCATCTTGTGACGATGTTTTGCAGCTTACTTTAGACGTTAATTTGTGCTTTGTAATTCTCAATGACTATGTGACGTTAATATTGTTTCTTTTATCTAAATCTAATTACCCAAATTTCGGTGTCACGTTGCGCAAAACTACTTCGGGCGCCAGGAAAATAAATTGGAAGGTGTAAGTCGTGGATTTACGGTAAGTGAATTTGAAAGTTTCTGGATCTCTGCATCAGCCCGCATCACTTGCCAAAGAGCGTTTGCAGCGACTACTGAAAGAAGTACTGGCCCATTGAACTAAAGAAAAAAGGAATATTACGGAAAACTTTTCCACCAATTGCAAATATTCAATCCGATCTATCACTTCTGTTGCGAATATTTTGGAGAAAATAGAAGTGGTCAGAACTAATCAAACTGCCTAATGTAAAACATAAAAAAGAAGAACAAATATATGCGCAAACTATAGTTAATGAACACATTTTCATTATTGCGATAGAAAGAGGTAGAGTTATGTCAGCAATGCTGGAGACGCAAAAGAAAGAGATGGAAGTAATTTTGCTGCCTTTTGATAAAAGAAGCTAGGATTCCAGTACTATTGCTTTACTCTATGTGTCAAATTAAGTTCGGTATACTAAACTACCTGGATTGGAACGTCACAGATTCTCCGGTGAGCTACTATAGTGTTCCCGTCTTCTATGCGAACTTTCAAATTGCTGTGCACAGTCAGAATATTCCTGCAATACAAAAATTATTTCATCTTATTGAGTGTCTAACTGGAAGAACTATGACAGCTATTTTTGGGTATCCAATTACTCTTGGAAATTATTGAGTGATGATGAAGGGACTCAGTGGAGATTAGAAAGCAATCCACAGGCAACTGCCTTATGAATTAGAAAGATTTCCAACAGTCAAAAAAAACAACGATCTCCCATCAATTGTGGAAATAACTAGAAAATTGAGCGAAAATTTGGATCATCCAGAAATTGAATCGAAACTGCCGCGATGAATTTTGCAGAGGACCTGTCAAAGCCAAGAAAAAAACGATTCATAGTCTGTAAAAATCTGAGAAAACAATTAGAAACAATAGCAGGACGAAATAAAACTATGAATCGAAGAGGCGGAAAGATCGAATCAGACTGCACAAAAAAAGCCAAATCAAGTAAGGAAATCAAGTGGAGCAAGGGTGTCGACTATGTTTACTGTTACTAAAAGTTCTGTTAGAAAACTTTGCGCTTTTTGTTCAAAAAACGATTGGAACAACGAATGCAATGAGTACAGAATGGTCGATCAAAGGAGAGCTGCACCTATGTTTCTGGTTTTTGATTTATGATGAAAGAGGATGACAGCAGGAAATGCATCTGCAAAACAGTATACTTTCATTGTAAGAATCAACACAATTCGGCATTATACAGATCTAAAAGAAAAAAAAATGAAAATAACACTTTGGAACAAGAAGAAAAAATATTTTGATTGGCAAATTGAAAGATGGAGCTCCAACTACTGTTGCATTAATAAATGAAAAGAAGGATGGTAAAAGACGTTCGTTTGCTTGTTAAGATGTGACGTCAATCCATAGAATAATAAGCAAGCAGTTATGGCAGCATTTTGAATGTTTCATCATTAACAAAGTATATAAGCGATTGAAGTTGAAAAGAAAGCAAACTGAAATGTTGAGAATAGAAGGTTTCGCTGGAGAGGGAGTCAAAGAACATCAAACAACAATGGTGTCGTTTAATATTCAATTAAAAATGGAAAATATAAATCCATGAAAGTGACAACAATGGAACACCTTATTACTTCACACTTACAAAGAATTGATATATCTAACGACCAGGAAGATGTAATGTTGAAAAATTAGGAGATATACTGGACCGAAATCCATTAAAAAATGGGAGAAATTCAAACTATTAATCGGAGCAGATTATTTTTTCGAATTTGAACTAACAGTGATTAAAGAGTTAACGAAAGAATTCCGGCTTATCAGTGTATCGGTTGGTTATATTGTAGCGAAAGCGGTACTCTAAAAAATGTAAAAATCAATTCAGTCTTGTAACAATGATGCCTCTAATTAAAGGAAATGACTGCGTCATTGTTGCTCAATTTTGGAAATTAGAATTATTGGAAATAGATGAACCATCAGATGAAGACGAAAAAAAATTCAGTATTCGTTAATATTCCCAAAAATCGATTAAGGAACAACAATTCCATGAAAGGAAGTAAACTTCTGGCAGTTCTGATTGAAGTGCCAGCAATCAGTTTTGTAGCAAATCAGCTGGAAATGCAGAATGTTTTGAAACATTTTTCTGGACTGATTCAATGTGTGTCCTGAATTGGATACAAAGTGAAACGAAACAACAATCACGATTAATTGAAAGTCGCCCAGATGAAATCAAAAAAAATCAAAATAAATTTCAAACATACAGCTGACAACCTCGCAAACGTAGTGGATAGAGAAGTAAAAATCAACAATCTGAAGAACAACTCTTAATGGCGAAGCGGACCTACCGAAAACTGCTTGGCCAGCAATATCAATTCACGATGAAGAAGACAGAAATAACGAAGGTAAACAAGAAAATCAAAAAGAAATGGTTGAATTATAACATAATAAAGAAAAAGAAAAGAACGAAAATCTTTTGGGACATCAGTTGATTTAGCAGCTGGGATAAATTACTCCAAGCAAAACTATTCGAGTATTCAAATTTATTAAAAATGTCTGATGACTGCATAATCACAAAGTAGTATCTTATCAAAGAAGCTCAGAAAAATGAAATTACAGAAAAAGAAAAAATTGGCAACTAACAGCCGACAATTATGAATTGCTACGATGCGATGGACGTATAATAGAACCTACATTAATACGATCTATCCTATTAATCTTCTTAAAACGATGTCGGATAGCATCACATATTGTCATCAATGTATGCGAAAAAACGTTCTGCAGTGGGATAAATCAAACATTGGCTGAATTAAGACAGAATTTCTGAGCGTAAAAAAGAGGGAATACAAATGAAAAGTACCATCAAAATAGATTGCATATTGTGTAAAAGATGAAATAATAAACCCATCCCAACTACCGAATAATCCCGCATTTCTAAAGGAATGCGTACAGCGTTCATTAACTTTTGCGAATATTGGATTAGATTATTTTGGTCCAGTTAACATTAGAGGACAATTTTAAACTACCAAATGCTGGATTGCATTGTTCTGTTTTTTGACTAATTGAGCAGTACACCTTGAAGTTGCGTAGAATTTAAGTGCGGAAACATTTTCACGCATGCTATGAAGATTTATTGTCGTCGTGGAAGGTCAAAAACAACCATAAATGATAGTGCATCTAAGTTTACAACAACAAATGAAATCTATAATACAATGGAATTTAATCTCAAACAAGAATAATGCAATCCAGCACTAAAGGATCTCTTTAGCATTTTAATTCTGTAGCAAACATAAAATTAAATGGAACTGTATCACTCACTCTTCATGTGCCATGGCAAGGAGGAATATATGGACAATTAATCGAATTGACAAAATTAACGAGTCGTGGAAAGACATTTCTGAGCGAAATGAAACTCATTGCAGCCATTATCGAAATTGAAGCTAACTTGAATTCCCGACCATTAATAGAAATGACGAAGGATTCCATGCAGGTCCTTCTTTCTATTGATTTCATAGTTCTCTTAGCTAAACGTAGTGGCCTGCTCCGAGAAAAGAAATCAGAAGATGGAAGTTGTGGCTTAAATGAAAGCTCAACACAAAGAAAATTAAAAAACAATTTCAGAAAACAAATCAATGTCTAAACCAATTTGGGCGCAATGGTAACAAATTTAAGAAAACGATGGGAAGTGGAGCATCAACAGAGACAAAGTTTACTGAAAGAAAGACTGAAATAAATGAAGTAGTAACTGTAATGAAGGAAGAACAACCAAAAGGAACCCGGATGTTAGGAATTATTGAAGGGGTGAAATCAGGCGGAAAAGGAGCAATTCGAAGCGCAACAGTATGATTCCGCAACACTTACAAAATCGATAAAATTATCGATCCCTCTAGTTATTAAAAGTTAAAGATAGAGGAAAACTAGAAAGAACATAAGTAAAGGAAAAGAGTTAATAAAATCTCATTCACCGATAATGACTAGGAACAAAACAAAAGACGAAATCAGCAAAACGAAGGTTGATGCTTCTCCAGTACTGAAAGCAAATAATATGTATGCGGTTTTATCTCCCAAGCATATTGTGTTTGATATTTTCTGGACTAGTAATGGATGAAAATTTAGGACAAAATGTTAACTGCTTAAAGGCTTTCCCACATGGAAAATGACTTGAACAAATAGAATAAATGTCAGAATTTCACTTCAATTTCTTTAAGACGATCACATCCGAAACAATCTGTAATGAATCAAATCAGTTCAAGTCATATTATTTCATCATTATTTCGGTAATGCCGCGAATAAGCGTGAAGAAGTTCCGCGATAAAGAAAAACATAAAGATTCATAAGTGGATATGTTGTGATGTACTAATTTGTATGTAACAAATTGAATCGTCACTTAAATTTAAAAACCACCCAAATTCTTTTCTATATTTGTATGATGCTATCACTGCATAAAACTGTACATGTACTCATCCTTCAGCAATGTACACTAAGAGCACAGCACAAATATGCACTAACAAAGTACTATACCAATGTGGGCTAACAAGGAGCACTTTATCAACGTGCATTAATTTACGCTTACTAAATCTTAATGATTATGAAACGTTAATATTGTTTTTTTCATCCAATGGTTTTAATTACCTAAGTTTGGGGCGGAAATGAAGATCTTGGAATTCTGGTGTCACATTGTGCAAAGTTATTATAAAAAAAGAAAAATACAAGTTCTAGACCAAACTACAACAAACTGTTCATTTCTTTTAGCGCAATGAGGCACTATCTAAAAAATGTTCATCCTACGCCTGATGAAAGTACGTCCACAGTTCGAGCATACTACTGCAAATATGAAAAAAGATGCATAAGAATCAGGAGCTGTGCGGTATATTCGGTGCTATCATCAGAATGTAGCGACAAATTTGTAATTTCATTTTGACATTTGAATTTTTAATCAGTTTTATTTTTATTCTCTCCACTACTTCATATTTAACAGGAATAGCACAAACGCACTGATTGACAGCGGTATATTAATATTCAAAATTGACAAAATACACTTATGAAATGCGTTACAACACAGATATACCCTTAGCGTAGTGTACTTATTATAGTTGTTTATTGCTAATTTACTGACTTAAATTTAACATGCATGAAGTTCTTTTCCTTCCATTTGTATCATTTATAACAATTATTCCAACCTCTTTATTTCCCTGAACAAACAGTCGTTGAAGTGTACGTCCATCCCATAGATTGCTTTCCTCTAACAAAATTTTCAAGTGTTGCATTAGGAATAAACGTATATATGTAGAATGCATAATAATGCAGTAATTAGATTTCTTGAAATTGTAGGGATTTAAATTCCAGGATCATTCCAAAGAAAGGTTTTAACTGACAATTGATAGCTGATAAAAATCTCAGCAAATATTATTAGAAAAGATGAATGATATCATATCACATTTGAAATGGATAATAGCCATGCTGCATTTCCATGTAAGAGCCGCTATCGGACATTCTACATGTTGAATAACAACAACAAATGATTCCGTCTATAAGTGGAATGGATGAATTGGAATCATTCTCGCTTACGGCCATACAAC
>NW_018108687.1:9836-25815 GCF_000183805.2 Loa loa | reverse complement strand
GAATACTTACATTTAAATACTTTATATATAGCAAGTTTAGTCTAACTGTATTTATTTCTTTAAATCTAAGTTAACATCACTTACAGATTCGATAGAAAAAATAATAAGTAGTGTAAAGGATGGAAAAATGACTTTTTTCCTCTTAGAAATTTTTCAACGACGAAAAATTTCTTTCATATATTGAAGAAATCATTTGATGATAATTTAAAGAAAATAGCTAAAAAAAGAAAGAAGAAACTATTAGTTCTTTTAGTCATTTCATTGTATGTTCTAGATAACTATTAACAGTTATTCATTGTAAATTATTAATTTGTTAAATGAAAACAAATATAATTTAAGAAATTTAGAAATGAAACCATTGCATGGTTTATAATTCTCCCGTTGAAAGCATGTAAATAAATAACGTGTTGTCGTGCCATTAGCACCAGGCTGAGCTACTGTAAAGGTCATTATTCGGCTAATCATTTTAACGCTTCCGTTCACACTATATAGATAACTGATAAGTTCATCGAATGCTCCACTGCGATGTTCAACCCCATGTTTGTATCGATCAATTGCTATCATATAATATTTCTGTTCATTTTTTTTATACTTATGTGTACACTTAATTAGTTGTAATTATAAGGCTTTACAAAAATTTTCGCTTGTTTGATTTAATTGTTTATTTACTCATTACTTTTTGTCTATTACTTATTTTCCTCCAATCATCTATTTATGATTTATTCATTTTTTAATTAACTAATTGTCGATATATTTTATTTAATTAATTAATTTATTTTAGATAAATATCATTATTGCCATTTCTTTTCAGGATTATATTTAAAAAAGATGAGACCCTGGGATTTTACTCGTCATCCCGGTTCAACTATGAACCGCTTTTAATAGAGCATTTTTCTTCAATGACTAAACAAGAGAAAGAAGTGGAAGCAAGGATAAAAGAGAAACAAGAGAATGAATGTACGGAAAACAGGCCATGCTATCGATTGCTTTCATATAACACCTTCAGTTTCGCTTTCAAATATTGCAAGTGTAGAGCTCTGGTGCACGCTGCATGTAAATAGCAGTACTTAATGATGGTGCACTTCTGATACCTTGCAGTTTTGCACTTTGAGCCTTACACTTAGCACTACAAGAATTATATGAGAAGTACCAAAAACATTGGCGTATAAATCATCGATATGTGCAAAGGTGATTGCTGTTAACTAAAATGAGATGTAACGCATTTCACGTTTCATCGCGTCATTCACGTCGTAATATTTCATTCACATTTCTTTGTAATTAGTAGCATTTATTGTTGTTTAATTTCGTTATCAATTTTTCACGTTAACCACTTCCTGTGTTCATATTTGATTTGGCTATTCTGAAAAATATATTTCAGATTTTGTGCACATCACAATATTTAACAGCGACAACATGCCTTTCCTCTTTCGTCCTCTGGTAACTTTTTGTAAGTTTAGCTGGGAAGAACTATTAATGCTATATAATGCATGACTACATTCAGTTCTTTGCAGCCTGACGATACAGGAATAGTGAAGAGGATGTACGACAAATTTATGAAAAATCCGGCTGTTCCGGTTCTTGCATGCGTTGCTCTCCACACGGCATTTTCCATTGCTCGTAGGCGTTTCGTGAAAAGCATGTCGCAGGCTGAATTCAACCGGTAAACGAGTAATTATTGATTCTTTTCTAGTAATCTTCCAAATCATTGATCTCGATTGGAGAACTTGTATTGATTTCCTGTTTCTCAGAACATTTTAAATTAGTGAAATCTTGAGTCATTTGGAATGGCGAGTTTGATTTGCTTGACTAGATTCCTCAAAAGTGTTTGTGGCAATCTTTGACGTGTAAAAAATATGACGCATACAATATATCTGTGTTTCAAATCGAAGTTTATTCATTTAGATCTATTGCTTTGGTACCACTGACGGCGTTTGCTGGTACAGCTGTCTGGTACCATGGTACTTCAATCAGGGATCAACAGTACATCCGTCCTGACAAATAAACAGAATACAAAGTGGCATAAAGCGATAGTCTGATAAAAGACACAGCGACAATGCATAAGCATTAACGATTTTTGTCATGTTTTCTTTTTTTAATATATAATTTTAGAATACCTTGTAGATAACGTGTAAAATAAAGCATTATTTGATGTACTTTTGAGGGAATCAAGTGATGTGCCGCAGACTTTTCCTTTCCTTCAAGTACGTTTGGACGTTGCGGACGTGTCGGCTAGCATCCAAAAGCAAGCGCATGGATTCTGCCATATTCCTGTCCACTTATGTATTTTTGCCCTGCTTTAAGTTTCTTCTCGAAATGAGATTTTCGATTTTTTTTTCAATGTAATTTCAATTTTCTTACTGCTGAAAGATATCTGAGCAGGTTATTCCAAGTTTTAGGTGATTTTACAGCTTCCTTTTGCTACGGACGGGGATTATTATACACCAAGGATTACTGTACACCCCTTCATGTATTCCACGTTAAGACAGCGGGACATATTATGACTAACAATTCTCATTAAGTTAAATTAACAGTTCTTTCAAGTCCCTGTAACCAAGAGATCACATCGTATAAAATTTAAAAAAAAAAAAAGGAATAATTAAAGAAAAAGTATGGAGAAATCATTTACAATAAGTGCTCAAATGACCTTTGACGTACAGCCTACGTTAGCCTTTCGATCTGTCGCAACCATTTGCAATATCTGCCATTAGTCTCAGCCAAAACCAATCCAACTCAACTCAAATGCAAAGAATATTTTCCATTACTATGGTTCTCTGTCTATTTCATCAATGAACGAGACGAATTTCGCTGTTTGCAAAAATCGATAAGAGACAGTGTTAGATGGACCCTATGAGAGAGCTGCCATACCTCTCTGACACTTCAAACTTCGTTTTCTCATCTCTCAACGTTGTATTTGATCAATGCGACATTTGTTGTGGACAGTGAAGATTATTAGATCCTTATAAAAGATATGTCTTGTTGATTAAGGTCGTCACTTCCGTATTCTCATAAACACTCATTTGACATAAGCTATTCCTCGGGGAAACTGCCCAACTAAGCTTTTCAATGTTGTTATGCATATCATCATTTTCTGATTTATTTTCCGGTCGGGAGAAAATTAAGTAGCAAAGGATTAGTCTCTCTATTTCCTCGTCATACTTGCGTGATATTTATTTAGTCAAGTTTAAAAGACAACGTTCAGATTGGCTGAGCATTTTGAGGACAAACTATTCAACTAAGCTTTTCAGAAAGCCCATTTAGAGGATAGGTTTTGAAATGTAGTGTTGATTTTGTAAATTCAGCCTGCTTTCTGGATATTTGTTCCAGATGAGGGAAGTAAATGTTTATTTTCCCATTATCCTTTCGTTCAGTAGTAACAGTACTTACGCTCTCGATTTCCTGCTTGTCCACTGTACTTGACCGGATCTCAGTCAAATACAAGTCTGATCCGATACTGAAAATTTTCAGGACATTAACATCTTCGTTCATTGCAGGAGAGTATACTGGTCATGACGTAGAATTTACTGATAGGATAGAACTTAGCTGATAGGACATTCGTATATTTGAGTAGAGGATAGGTTATGATATGTAGTGTAAAACTTTCAACAAATATTTCCCATTCTGGATCGGTCAGTAACACTGAACTGATCCTCTAATGTTGGCTACACTTTTTCTGGCTTTGAATTATCGTCGATCGTATGAGGAAACTTTGGCTGATACATAATATAATGCTAATTTGCAGTTGACAGAGGATGAATCTGATTAGAAAGGCGTTAATGACTTCAGCGACAATGCAAAAGGTTAGTGCGTTGGGATTAATCGGCGTAAACTAATCGGAAAAGGATCTTATTCAGATCGCACAATTAAAATTTTCCGTAACTTTACATGTGTTCAAAGAATTGTGATTTTACAATAGCACGTATCTTGGGACAAAGCGAGCTTCATTCCTTTTGTGCTTATGAATGTCATGCTTTTTCAGACGAAGGATTACGATCCAGGATTTGTCGGCATGAATGTAAGCATGGTTTGAAATCAAAAGCTTTGATCAAGGAATTTATTTATGGGTTTCGCTTCACGCACTGTCTTAATAATAGAATTGGTGGTGACAGACTTCAATGTTAATAGGATATCATTGATAAGAACTGGTGTAATAATAATGTTATCGTTATAATAGATGAATATTGAGAGCAGTGATAATTCAACAATTTTTTGCTACGATTCGACATTCCTTTCTACTAGATCAAAATGAAGATGACGCAATAGCAATTAGCATAGTGTTTCAGTCGTTTCAAAATTGTAAAAGAAGGACTCTGACCTTCGTCGGATTGTGTAGTATTGGCATTGATGATAACAGTTATAATTTCGTTGCAGCTACAACAACAAGAAATGAAACGACATCGCGATTGGCTAAAAAATCCGGTATTTCTATCGGGTACTTTGCTAGCCTGGATAGCCTTGATGGGGTATCTGAAGCCACACAGTGAAAGAGTTTCATTCGCGGAACACAGGTAATATTGATCACTTTGGTTCAAAATGTGATTTCACAGTAAACTGAATGATTAAATGAAGGATACGCATCTAATCAACTTCTAATTTTTAAGTTCCACTTTGATGCTTGTATAGATGTATTTGGCAAGCCATATAGCAGTGACATATAGTGTTATTGATGAATTTCTTCTTCGTCCTTATTCTATTTTCATTCGTTTTCAAACTACAATACTCAATGAGAAAAAGTATTAAAGATTTTTCCAACGATTCGTTGAGTTGTGATGTATTAGAAGGACTTCATGGGTCCCTTTTTCTTTTTAATCTTTGCTCATTGTTGTGGGATTGGTTCTCGTTTTCCTCAATAATTAGCTGATAGACACTTTCTGAGCTGACCATTATCCGATCATACTTCAAACCATAGAGTTCGAAAAATCTGCTATAAATTATTATTTGGCTGCCTAGTAATCTTATTATAACTATGCATATACTAAAAAGATATCTAAATCTTTTTTCTTTATCCCTGGAATTCTCTTTTTTCCTTTTTTTTTTCGCACTGGTCCAAAATATTACTCGAAATATTCTGGTATATTTGTTTCGCCTCTAAATTTTTAATTTTTCTCATCAATAGATTAAAACAACTGAAAATTATTATGTTTGCCATCACTAAAGCGATAACTGGAGCAATTTTTCATTATTACAATCACATGCGACTATTAATTAATTTGTTCAGATTTCGAATATTCCTGCAAGGATCGTCATTCGTCTTTGTACTTACATGCGCCACAATAGCTCGATACTACCAACGAATAAAGGAAACCAACTGATACATTTTCCGAATCGAATAATCTTTCATTATTGTCTTCTAGAGAAAAGCTATCAAAATTGCGACGCAATAACTGGTCAGAAAAAGAAAAAAGATTATTATTGTCGAAAAATTTTTCTGGAATCCTTTACTGCTTCAATACGGTACATTAACTTTCCATTGCATAAGTTATATATATATCCCATTTTGACAAGTCTAAATTTCTCCAACGAACAGTATACAAGAATAAAATAAACACTGGGTAAACGAAGAAACCTGCTGTGGGAATTTAAAATAGTGCCTGAAGCCAGTGATGACTTTTTATCAATCCCTATTTTCGAGGAGGATTTCCATTTACTTAGAATTAAGTAGCATCATGAAACTTGATTATTTTCATTTTAATTCCTATTATCTCATTGTATAGCAATAGACAGAACATGCATGCACGTGGTGAACGTTTGTTTACGTGTAACTATAGATACGGAAATGTAATTTAAGCATGCACAAACTCACACAGATTATGCATCTAAGGACATATGTAACAAACGAATCTTTATAGTTGTAGTAACAGGAATGTGATTTCAAACTGCATTAATTTGTATCGGTCATTTTTGTTTCCCTTATAAAATGTTTCATTTAAAAGCAAGTTGTAGCATTCGAAAATATTATCCCCGAATAAATAATTTCTCGTCTTAAACAATCAACATAAAAGCAGAAACTTCCAAAGTTTAGTTTTTTTCTCTGCTTTGCGTCGCTTTCTAATGCCTCGGCCGTAAAATCTAGGAGCTCCTGGTGTTGGTCTTGTCCGTTTTTTTCTAAGCGTATGGCGAAGGTTTTTGGAGAGTGTAATACTTCTTTACGTGGCTTTTTTATATCTTTACCCTGCGATCTAATCAGATTTAGATGGTGTTACAGAAAACTTATGCTTACTTTACAGAGAAATATGGTAATAAGAACTCTGCGCAAAGTGTATATGGCCACCACATCGGTTAGTCCACTTTCTTCTTATCCGTTTTTTTAATAACATCACCACAATATAGAAATCCAGGGAGCTGATATTGCCTGTTGCCATCACCGAAAAGTATCTCTTCTCTGTTACCAAAGTTACGTTGAGAGAGTTAGTTGAGTTATCTGAACATGGAGGCCCAGCAGTTAATTTGAATTAGTGCGTCGAATCAAATTATGCGATTCGTGAGAAACTGGATAGGATCTAAGGTACGGGAATGGAA
This sequence comes from Loa loa, assembly GCF_000183805.2. Taxonomy (NCBI): domain Eukaryota; kingdom Metazoa; phylum Nematoda; class Chromadorea; order Rhabditida; family Onchocercidae; genus Loa; species Loa loa. The sequence goes on along the minus strand of NW_018108687.1, from coordinate 19,299 downwards.
GGACTTCCTTCTGAAGTCAATGAATTTCGAAAAATGCTCGCGTTGTCGTTTTGGTTTACATGACCATGAACAAATGAAGTATGAGTAAGTGTTGTTCTTCGAGACTTGTGGGTTCTTTCGGACGGAAAATTCCAAACTTCTCTCTTTTCCATTTGAATCATTTATGAAGATAAAAATGGTAGGTGAAAAGAAATCATCTTCCAGTATCCAGTTGATACCATTTGGAGAAACGGAAAAAATAGTACCATGGCCCAGTTAATACTATCCGAAATAAAATTAATTGTTGAATTTTTCAGGTTGGTAATTCCAGTTCTGGCGCTGTTGATACCACTGTAAGTTACTCAAATATTATCATCGACAAGTGGTATTTAGATTATCGTTAACAATTGTATTTGTTTCATCATGCATTCTCTTAGTTGCTGATTGCTGTCAGCTGGATGTTTTGATTGATACTTTGTTATCATCATTGTTGGTATTCATGGGAGACATGCAGATTGAAAGTTTGGAATGGTTATTTTCATTTCTATCATCGATCGCTTTACTCTTTCTTTTTTCAGATAGATTATAAAATGTTGAAAAAGCGACATGATTTATTGAAGAATCCTTTTGTTCTCGCTGGAATTGTACTACCATGGATTGCTTTGCATGGCTTTTTGAAGCCTCATTCAGAAAGAATATCGTTCGCCGAGCACAGGTCAGAATAACTTACAACCCTTGTATTTCCTTCAATTTGCAGTACACTTAATGCATTATAAGGCTCTCGCTATAGCTAGATTTCTTTTTGATTGGTGGACTTTTGTGACGGCATGTCTATGTATCAAAATTCTTTTATGGAGCTACTTTTTAAAAATTCCCCTTCGAAAACATGGTCATCCTTTTACCCATTATGTATAAGAGTAGTAATCACAATACTCGAATGTTTTAGTGGATAGCAACGTTTGACCAGTCTCAAGCTGAAATGGTAAGGCATGATATCCAGTAGTTTTGGCGATAAAATATATATTTCAGATTTCGCATCTTCCTACAGTTCTGTACATTTATTACAGTCTTTTCGGTGGCGACAATGATGCGAAGAAATAAATCGAGACACTGAGGAAAATGTGTATAGAAGTGGTTGAACTAATGAGGGAAGTACTATTGACATTCACTATTAACATTGAATACTGCCAATATCTTCTAGCTTTTCAGAGATTTTTCTCGTTAAGAATACCATTATAACACGTCCTCATAGTATTTATTGAATTTCTAGATTTTAAAGTGGGATTTAAGCACATGTAAAAGCGCGGTTGTAATATTTTGTCTCATTGTAAGTACTGATTCAAGTTTATTTCTGAACTGGCATTTCTGAACCACATCTTTCGAACCACAACCTTTATTTCTGAACCACATCTTTCGACCATATTTCTTGCTGATCTCTAAATGATCATTGATCTCTCCATTTCTTCTTTTTACCGTCATTATTGATTTGATATTTTCTGTTATTTCTGTCAGTTTTGTTGGGAATCTCTTGCCTTGAGATAGTTGTAGTCAAATACTAATTACTTGTTCGGGTACTTGTTTGTTTTTTTGTTTTTGTATTCCGTGATGATATATTTGCTGTGCTTACTTCTGCCTCTGTCGGATTATTATTTATGCAATATTTATTACTTGATATTCTTGAATAGTAAAAATATTTATTTTTAATGTTGCTTTAACAGTGGTCATTCAGTCCAAGCATAATGTTTAAGGTCTGCGTTTGTAGATCTCAATAAACTATGTATGAATGCAGAGTATTGCAGTGGTTTTTGTTCTTTACAACGAAGGGATAATGCCAGGTAATCAGCCGGATGATACAACTGATGAAGATGCGACCGAATTGAAATTCCCGAAAGGTTTGTTTTCTTGTTTAGTGTATTGTGTAATTTGTTTTACTACTCGGCATTAAAGGTAAAGGCAGCAAAAGCAGAGAGATAGATGCTTTTGTTTTTACCGTAAACCAATATACTCGGCTTCTATTCCCCGAGATTAACAGCAGCTTCTTATGTTTAAATTAATTATCCCTATTTTCAGAATTTGAACAAGCCGATACTTTGTTAACATCGGAAGTGTACTTACTGTTAGAACATCGACGCCAACAAAGTGAGCAGAAGGTAAAATCTGTTGGTCAGATTACGAGCTCAAACGAATTTTTTAATTTGAACCACTACTACTTTCAGCCAAAGCTGACGTGTACCGTGAAGCTGTTTTGTACACAAACAAAATTAGTATAATTTTAGGTTCTTACGTAGGGCAGTAATTTAATTCAAGCAATCATATTAGAACTTCAGTTGACAGATGGTAGACGGATGATTTGATGTTATCATCTTGATTTCGTGCCATAATTCAAAGTTTTATGCGTTCTTGCAGGTGCTATTAAAATTGTTACTTTTTATGAGATCGTTTATATCTTGTCGTTTATATCTCGTTTATACCAATTTTCATGTTTGACGTTTCATCACGTAATTGCATTAGTTGAATAAATTTTGTTTCTTGGACTATATTACTTTTTGTAACGTTTGTGATTGGTGTTTATGATCGAATATGTTTGAGGTGAGTCCAATGCTGATGTTCGGGAAATCTTCTTTATTAGTAATGGAAGAAATTATATTTTCAGGAGGAAATTGACGAGATGAGTGATGTTTTCGTGAAAACTTTAAATTATACGCGACGAATGGCACGGTTTAAAAATAGGGAAACGATTCGAGCTGTTAGAACGTAAGCGTTAAATTTTACATCTGAAGGGAATGTGTTTCCGATAAACTTTTTGTCACGTCGTTAAAATCAAAACTTGTTCTTCAGTAACATTGATTGCAGTTTGCTGGCAACGAAACCGCTGCATAAATTTGAGGTTGCACAGATTGCTAACCTGTGTCCAGAAACATCTGAGGAAGCAAAAGCTTTAATTCCCAGGTTTTTGGATTTTTTTCTCTCATTTTTTCCTTATTCAAATATATCATCTTCATGTCACGTATCTTATTACTAAGGTCATTTGAAACATTATGGCTGTTAACTGTTATTATCAGCAAACTACTTGTTTAGCTTGGAAAACAAAATGGAGGATGACGAGCTGGACGAGGTGCTAAAAGATTTGCATAGCAAAAAAACGTTTCAATAATTATTACTTGGGACAAGTGCACTTTTTCTGTACATTATCAAGAAATGTTTTGTTGATGCTGTTAAATGGTCAAGAAAGAGAAGGAAATAAAAACCTTCCTAGCATATAAATATTTCGGCAATATGTTGTCGTGGAACAATAAAAATCGATTTGGAATTTTAATAATTACCTTTTTATTAGCCTCATCAATAACTTCTATCTGCAGGAACGTTGATCGCTGTCAGTTTTGTTGATTATTGCGGATTTCTAGATACTCGGCTTTTTCATTGGAAATTTCATAGAAAATCGGAATCCAAATGACTCGGGAATATTCGAATTACTGAAGATTTTAGAAGAGTTAGATGTAATGACATGGAAATTATTCACAAGAAACAGAACTTTACAGAAAGTCATTTTCATTCTCGAAACAAAGTTTCCAAGTGGATATTTAACAATTTCATTTTTCATGAAATCAAATGACGAAATGATAGTTCTCCCAAAACACGAAATATGAGAAGTCATATGTATTAGAATGGAAAAAACTGCGAACGAGCAAATGAAGCCGGGAAAGGAAATGGCCGAATTCATGAAAAAAGAGGATTAGTGATATACAAATATAAATGAACCAATGGTGAAGCCAAAGAATGGAGAAAAGAAAGAGGAAAAATGAACGAAACGAATGAATAGATATCAAAGTATTTCATTTGTCTTTCAATACGAAGTGAAAACTAATTATTTGAAGATGAAATGCTTCATTTTGCAACTGTCTACAATTGAAATTAGTACCAAACCATCTAAACAAAATGAGTAGATAAGCCGAACTTAAAATGAACTTCGGAGCGGGAGGAAAGTACCGCGGGGTAGAGGGCTGTAACGTTTTATCTTCATTCTCACTGTTTAGTATTTGAACCGAACAAGGCTTTAAGTATGAATTACTTAGAAATTGAGGTGTTCAAATTTCTTTCTTTTTAAGGTTGAAATTTTTATTGATTGCTTATTTCTTTCACTGAAAACTGGTTGGATTTAAATAGCTTAATGATTTCATATATCTTTATAAACTTATGGAAGGGAAAGTTAATGCTTTCGAAATTTAGCATTTTATTGTGTCGAAGTCATATTGAATGTTGAATGGATCAAGAAAACATGAATGTATTTCCTGAATAAATTCATGAATGAATTTATTTATAATTCTGCGATGCCGAATCACTGTCCATTTACTATAACCACGTAACCACGTCTGGATTACGAAAAGTGAAAGAACACGTTGTATAGCCGTAAGCGAGAATGATTCCAATTCATCCATTCCACTTATAGACGGAATCATTTGTTGTTGAATAGCGGCTCTTACATGGAAATGCAGCATGGCTATTATCCATTTCAAATGTGATATGATATCATTCATCTTTTCTAATAATATTTGCTGAGATTTTTATCAGCTATCAATTGTCAGTTAAAACCTTTCTTTGGAATGATCCTGGAATTTAAATCCCTACAATTTCAAGAAATCTAATTACTGCATTATTATACATTCTACATATATACGTTTATTCCTTATGCAACACTTGAAAATTTTGTTAGAGGAAAGCAATCTATGGGATGGACGTACACTTCAACGACTGTTTGTTCAGGGAAATAAAGAGGTTGGAATAATTGTTATAAATGATACAAATGGAAGGAAAATAACTTTATGCATGTTGAGCAATAGTGTTGAACCGAATGACATCATGAAGGATGTTATCCAAGAGCTATCAATTAAATCTAATTTTTAGCTTTTAGGACGCTTTTTTAGGTCTTTAATTTAATAAAGTCAGTGGTTACCATCTGGTGAAGTACCACTAATGGGACTTCACTCTGTGGATGCATTAACTTGATATTTTTCAAGTTTAACAATTAATTATTGCTCTTTTAACTAAGAGTAACTCGAGACAGAATTTCAATTTGAGCTGAAACGAGAGATAATAACACAAAAGATCTAATATTTGCATAAATGGAAACTGATGGATTTCTGACGTTAGGTGTAAGTGTTTGATGAAATATTTAATTTGTGAAGTATTAAATAATTCTCGTTCGTTGATCCAATATTATGTACTTACTGATTTTTGCATTGTCATGAAAATCTTCGTTTTCAATTTTAGCTAATTGATAATTAAAGCATATCGGTTTATTTTCGATATTCGTCCTCATTCATTGTTGGACATCTTAATCACACTTCACTTACTCATATTTCGATGCTAATGACACCTTTTTTTTAAAAGTTTATTTCCCTTTAGTTTCTAAGAAAAACAAAACTTATGCTGTTTTTCTGTTTGAAATTTCTAATTTGAATAATGTACTAAATTAGTAAGGTTATTTTAAAAAATTCGCACACTTCTAAAATGTTTTAAAATCTTCTAAAATGTTTTACTGAATTACTTAATTAGCATATTTAGCATTAAATTGCGAAAGCAACAAAATGGATGACTATAAAAGGGTAGTTAAAGTTTCTATAATCAATGTTTACAATTAAATGTCCTGGTGGTTCTTCCAGTCCAATCTCTTTTGGTTATGTACACTAGGTGTTGCACTCTTCACAAATGATACAATTTGTAATGATGGTATAGTTTGAAATTTAAATATTGGAATACATGAATGAACAACAATGAAAATCTGCTGAGTAATAAATAAGCGATGAAATGAATTAATTAACTATAAATGATATTTTAACCATACGAGAATCTTAAGATTTTATTTTTTTTTATTACAGTTATTTCAATCATGAGAAAATAATGATAAAACGATTAATGTTGTATTGCAGAATGAGAAGAAAAGCAATTTCGCGCTATTTTCAGTAGGAAAATACAGAATTGATGAATATAGTAATTAATTCGTTTTCAGGGCAATGTGACAATTCACTACAACAAATACTGGTGACTTCATTTCCACGTAGAAAACGATCTTCCCTTTGTAATGATCCACCGAAGGTTTTAAAGGCTTATTAGTAGTTTGCAAACTAAGCGTGACAATTTGTAAATAAATATTGCAAAAAACACACAAGAAAAAAAAAAAGGTTACACAAAGCATATTATTACTTGTAAAACAATAATGGTGACATATTTATTAGCGTGCGATTATTAAAATACATACATATATATGCCATACATATATATGCCAAAGTACAAAAACGAGTTCTTTCAATTCTTTTTTAAGGGCTTTCATTTTTGCTATTATTCTGTGCGTATCATGGAAGAGTACTGGAATTTAAAACGTGAATTTGATACTGATAATAGAGAAATGATTCAAAATTGCATGAAAACTACTAATTATACGTATGGATTCACATATCAAATCGATCTATCTGAGAGAACATATATGTATGCTTTTGTATATATATTTGTTCAAATTAATTTAAATTTAGTAATGTTACGAAAAGAACTTACAAATTAGCAAGAAAAAAAGAAAATTCTCCTCAATAAGTTTTTTTCCTTCAATTGTAAAAAACTTCAATTGAGTCAACAATTTGAAATTCATTTTGAACATTGATAATTGGTTTAAATGAGAACAATATGCAGTAATGATCAAAGAATGAAGATGAAACATTTGGTAGATATCTTTTATTATTGCTGCAAGGATTGCTCATCCATTAATGTTTGTTTATTTTTATATATTATACTGTTATACATAGTGAAATAAATTGCCCAACTTTATAATCAAAATTAATGTCATTAATAAATTATGACTTTATTAGGAGATGAATGATGAAGAAATTGTTAATTTTATTGGTAATTTATTGTTGAAAAATTTGCCGAAACCGAGTAATGGTACATATAACTATGTTCCTGGCAAATCACTTCCGTATTGTTTATTGGAGGATGGTGCACTTGCAGTAATTCCTTTTTTTTTTACGATTTATTCTACTTATTGATATATGGAAAGTGAATTTTTACAAATTGGAAAAATAATAGAATACTTCTAGTAACTAATTAACAATTACTGCAACAACAAATGCACTTATCTTTTTTATTATTTCCTTTTTCAGATATCCACTTATCAATGGCCTCTCTTTCTTTATCCCCTAATTTTTTGTTTTCACTTTCTTAGTAAGATATTTGCAAATAAGTGATAAAAACTTTGAATTTTATGCAAATATTTTTTTGGACGAAAGTAGTTGGTATTAATCATTGTGTATTATTGTTGGATTCGTGTTCAATGACTAAAATTTATGTGGGACCATTGTTGGCATCAAAATTTGATCAATTATCACAATCTACTCAACGGATAAATGTTCGTTTTAAAATGAATTTCAATGAAAATTTTTTTCTTTGATATATGCATAAGCATATTTTGAGTTAAAACATTTGCTTTCATTTAAATTTTATCAATTAAATTAGCGTGTCTTTTCCTGATTTATAAAGTACAATTTATTTTTTTTTAAACATTCAAATTTTAATAAACAATTGTTTAAAGAAATCATTAGCGGATGCTGTTTCAATGAATTTTACGGATATATGCCCTAAATCAGAATGTATATATTATCTGTCCCCATTGGAATTTTTCTTTTATTGTTGCTGCGATATGAATTATATGCTTTGTGCTTATACCAGCGATGAAAAATTACTTTCATATGCTAGCATAAATGCGAAAACTTGGATGAACAATCTCGCGATACGATCATTTAAAGAATCTCTAATATATGACGTTGCAACTGATACATTCATGCCAATTTTCGGTAGACAATGGACGTATCGCAAATATGTCTATAGCAGACCAACAGGTGACTATCAAAAATGATGACAATTAGGACTACAGAAATTAGAATAAAATTGTTTAATCTAAAAAAAAAGAAAGGAAAAATAATAATAAATAACAATTTGGAAGAGGAGAAAAAAATGCTTTACGTGAAAAGCTTGAATCTTTACGGAAAAATGATTCATAAATAATCTTATTTCAGTTGATGAGCACACAGGAAATTTGACATCATCTGGAATTAATATACCTTTACATCTCTGTGCATTTGGTAGTTTTAATTTAACTATCGGTAATTGGGAAGACGAAGATTTTATGATGAAAATAGGAAAACGTGAAATGTTAGCAGAACCTCAAAAATTCTGTTACTACATGCCATCTTTACAATTTACAGAAACCGATCGAAATCCACCAACATCGTTGGTTTTTTTTTTCTCGATTATGTAAATTCTAGATTTTTGTTTAAGGTTAAATTTGCATTAAAAGTAAAACAATTTTAATTATACTGTAATATGGCAGATTATTTTATCATCATATGATTTAGTTTGAGCATTAAATAATACAGTATGTTATCGAATAATTTTTTGAAGATTAAAGATGAGTTATGGAAGTGATACAGAAGAAATATGCAAAAAAGAAGGATGTACTATTGAAGGACCAAGTTGCTTGCAAGATTTAATTTCGCTAGATCATGTGGTCGTCACATTTAGATGTTGTTGTAATAAGGACGATTTATGCAATCATTTAGGAAATAAATACTTTGAAATAACTGATGAACTTATCAGTGCCACGTAAGTTCGTTAAAATTGTATGTTAAATGGAACAAATAATAACACAAGTGAATGTTAGGAGAAAAAATTCTAGCAATAATTACCTTTCGAAGTGAAATATTCGGAAGTGCTGTCTTTCGAATTGAATAATATCTGACATTATAAACAAATGATAAAAAATTTCTTCATTTCTCAATTTAAACCATTTACGCAAATATTTCTTCGATATCTTTGCTTCTTTTACTTTATCATATAAATTTCTGATATCTTTTTTCTTAAATAGCTCAATAGTCAAATGATTTTTTCTATGCATCCCAAAAAATTATATTACCTTGCTCTAAAATGAATAATTTTTATCATTGAATGATGTCAAAGTCAATATGTTTTATGCTATTTATAATTTAAAAATTCAAAAAAAGTAAGCTGTACATTTATTTTTACATTTAAAAAATCAAAGAAGAAGAGTTCAAAAACCAATAAACGAAATTTCGGTCAAAATTTTACTTGAAATATTTTATTTTTAGCATAAAATATTTATTAGGAAAATTTGCAGGCATATTTTCCCGTGCATAAGTCAATCATATTCTTATTTAAATATTTATTTCAATCGTAAATTCGACGAGCCTTATATCAAATGCAGTCGTTTCTTTACATTTGATACATATGATGAAGTGATGCTCATCGAGGATCATTCATTTTTTGCACCGGAAAATAAAACTCTCAGAACATTGTACGAGCAGGGAGAAAAGTTACACTTAATAGGGTAAGACACAAAATTAAAACTATTTCCATTTGATGAGTAGTAATTGATACAAATTTCATACGTATAAAGTATTATATAACTGATAATGATAATAAT
>NW_018108687.1:6842-9383 GCF_000183805.2 Loa loa | reverse complement strand
GAACCTATCGGTTTAGAATTTCTTTATTTGAAACGTATTTAATTCAAAGGCAGAATGAATCAATTATATTACAAATTTCACAAACATTTATCAATGCTTGGTGTTGTGTCCTTATAAATGTGTAAAACCGAAAGGTCATATTTCTAGTAGGATATTGTGATTTATGTACAGGATGATTTGATATAATTTGAATTAGATTTGAAGCCATGTGACGCTGATTTTGGAACGAAAGTACGCAAAGAAGGACCGAAAATAGTTGTGCCGATGTGTTTAAGAACTGTCGGAAAGTTAAATAAGCTTTTGGATGGTGAATACCATTTCGGTATCTTTGGTCCAGCAAAGTATAAGAAAGTGGTATGCTAATGATATTAACTAATTTTATGAACCTGGAAGAATTCTTTTAGTTTTTAATTAATCTAGCATATTGAATAATAATGAAAAAATGTTAACTTATTTTTTACAGAGAACAAAAAATTATCCATTATGCTATGATATGATAGCAATTGATCGATACAAACATGGGGTTGAACATCGCAGTGGAGCATTCGATGAACTTATCAGTTATCTATATAGTGTGAACGGAAGCGTTAAAATGATTAGCCGAATAATGACCTTTACAGTAGCTCAGCCTGGTGCTAATGGCACGACAACACGTTATTTATTTACATGCTTTCAACGGGAGAATTATAAACCATGCAATGGTTTCATTTCTAAATTTCTTAAATTATATTTGTTTTCATTTAACAAATTAATAATTTACAATGAATAACTGTTAATAGTTATCTAGAACATACAATGAAATGACTAAAAGAACTAATAGTTTCTTCTTTCTTTTTTTAGCTATTTTCTTTAAATTATCATCAAATGATTTCTTCAATATATGAAAGAAATTTTTCGTCGTTGAAAAATTTCTAAGAGGAAAAAGTCATTTTTCCATCCTTTACACTACTTATTATTTTTTCTATCGAATCTGTAAGTGATGTTAACTTAGATTTAAAGAAATAAATACAGTTAGACTAAACTTGCTATATATAAAGTATTTAAATGTAAGTATTCAATAAAACAATATGCAATTAAACTTATGCAAAAGTTATTCAATAAATCTTATTATGCCAGGGCCTATGACTATTCGCAATCAGTTATTACCAGAAATGATTATGGAAAAAAGTGCCATGTATGGTTCAAGGGATAGATCATTATGTCATGTTGATGGTTATAATAATCGTATTAGATGTAAATCACGCAAAGGATGTTTCGATTTTCACACCGTCCATGGAATTCGAATGGTAAATGAGTTTTAAAATGCATTGAATTAGTTATAAATGAAATGAAATAATGATTGCACTATGTTCTGTCTGAAAGAGTTTTGAAATAATAAAATGATGACAAAGACTTGATCCAACTGATGCAAGCCTTAAGTATTATATCATAACATCGTCTTTCTTCAGTGATTGTGAAAAAAATTCTTACTTTTATTTTGTTGCATTTGCAGCGAGGATGTATCGACAAAATTCCCAAGATAGTCGCTAAGATGCCAAATTTTCGATTGCTGTACACTTGCTATAACCATGTCTGGGTTACGAAAAGTGAAAGAACACGTTGTATGGCCGTAAGCGAGAATGATTCCAATTCATCCATTCCACTTATAGACGGAATCATTTGTTGTTGTTATTCAACATGTAGAATGTCCGATAGCGGCTCTTACATGGAAATGCAGCATGGCTATTATCCATTTCAAATGTGATATGATATCATTCATCTTTTCTAATAATATTTGCTGAGATTTTTATCAGCTATCAATTGTCAGTTAAAACCTTTCTTTGGAATGATCCTGGAATTTAAATCCCTACAATTTCAAGAAATCTAATTACTGCATTATTATGCATTCTACATATATACGTTTATTCCTAATGCAACACTTGAAAATTTTGTTAAAGGAAAGCAATCTATGGGATGGACGTACACTTCAACGACTGTTTGTTCAGGGAAATAAAGAGGTTGGAATAATTGTTATAAATGATACAAATGGAAGGAAAAGAACTTCATGCATGTTGAGCAATAGTGCTGAACCGAATGACATCATGAAGGATGTTATCCAAGAGCTATCAATTAAATGGAAATGAATTGATTTCTGAATTGATTTTTACATTTTTTAGAGTACCGCTTTCGCTATAATATAACCAACCGATACACTGATAAGCCGGAATTCTTTCGTTAACTCTTTAATCACTGTTAGTTCAAATTCGAAAAAATAATCTGCTCCGACTAATAGTTTGAATTTCTCCCATTTTTTTAATGGATTTCGGTCCAGTATATCTCCTAATTTTTCAACATTACATCTTCCTGGTCGTTAGATATATCAATTCTTCGTAAGTGTGAAGTAATAAGGTGTTCCATTGTTGTCACTTTCATGGATTTATATTTTCCATTTTTAATTGAATATTAAACGACAACATTGTTGTTTGATGCTCTTTGACTCCCTCTTCAGCATGTTTAAGCATCAGTAAGCTTTCATTATTAGAACGTGAAATCTAAAGAACT
>NW_018108687.1:4540-6446 GCF_000183805.2 Loa loa | reverse complement strand
CTCTTCATGTCTAGCTATTTTGTAAGCATGCATTCCAAATTCTTAATCTGCTGTAGATTAAGTCGAGAAAGCGACTTTAATTTTGACAGTACAATAGAAACACATGTCCGAGTGAGCAGCTTTCGTTTTTGATTTCAGTTGCAAAGACATCCCACCAGTTACGAAACTTCCAAACAGATAAAGTCAAATAATGAATTTTCCCATATTTAATTCCTTCGTCCATTTGTCTTGATTGATGTGCTACAAAAAAAAAGAAAAAAAAACAACGGTAAGTTATGTATTTCCGAACCAGTTTATCTGATGAAATCGCAAAATTGTGAAATCAAACGACCCTTTTAGTGGAGTTTGATAATACAACACATAAAGAGTATGTAGTGCATTATGCATGAAGCCGAAAAGATTATATTTGTTATTCCAATTTATTTGAATACATTAGTGATTATTTGTTTGTTATAGGACTAAAACAAACATTATTGCAAGAGAAGTCATTATAGGAAAGAAATAAATAGATTTTTAGGATAAAAATTGGCAAAAACGTCGATTTAAAAAAAAAATTGAAGCGAGTGAAATAAAGCGGAAAACTTGACCGGGTAAACAAGTGTTAGATTAAAAGACGAACGCTTATTAAACAGGTTTTAAAACGATATTGAAAAGATCGATAATAGGACGATAAAGTAGTGGGGACAATGAGACGTTTCAGAGCATTTTCAAATCCGATTCCAGACTATAGAACCCCCTCAAATTTGTCACTCTCAGCATTCCTTTCAGAACTTGAAACAAGACCACATTTGATCATGCGTTTACTGTAACAAAGTTGCTGAATGAAAATGATAGTTAGAAGGAATCCTGTTAGAAGAATGAAGACTACATTTTGCAAAAGAATCCCATTTCGTAGTACCTCGCATGATACGCGTGACACTTCGGGTGATCCTATTTGATTCATCTCGTCTCGTTCGAAAATCACCAGCTGAAAACATTTCTTGAATTTTGATTACTGCGTCACCATTATGTTTATGACATAAAATGAATAAGTTTAATTTTGTTGGATTGATCGAAGTTTCTGGTTTTTTTTTTCTGGAGCTATGTTAAACTGTGTACGATTTTACCCACCACTCAACCTTTAGTCATCAAACACACAAGTTACTCATTAAGCCAATGAAATGAATTGAATTTGACATGAAAATTTCAAAACCTGATCAGTAACAACATCTAATGTGAAACGATTAGCATTGGTGGAATTCGCTTCAGTACGAAACTTCTGAGAAAGAGAAAGAGGATTAATTTTCAGTCCGGATCCATTCAAGAATCGTTTTCGTCTATAACTCATACGCTCCACTTCTAATACTGCAGATAATTTGCTGGCATGTTTACTGGTATCACGAACATCTTGGCTGTTTTCGGAATCGATATTGTCTACAACGAATGCAATGACTGACAAAAACCTTGAAAAGGAATAAGGAGTCGATAGTGTCTAATATTTGTTCAAAGTCGTTTTCTAAAGATTCTTTTGTTTTTCCTTTGTCAACTAAATGAAAAGTCTAAAACTTCCATGAGACTTACTGGATTAGGAATGCCGGTTTACCAATCATTGGTCAGCATTTCTAATATCAACCTGGTCTAGAATCATTTGCCATTCATAGTACCAAAGCAAATCATCTGACAGTGAATAAAGCATAATCCTATCTACTAAGTTTGGTGCAGTTAAATGTTGCTGACTACCATAGCCAAGATCAACTTATCCTATTCCGTACCTTCTGATTCATTAGAATTTTCTTCCGATTCATTAGAGTCAGAAGTGGATTCAGTAGCCGAAGTCGATCCATCAGGAACTGTTGGAGATTCAGTAGCCGAAGTCGATCCATCAGGAAGTGCTTCAGGAGGTTCAGTAGTCGAAGTTGGTCCATCA
>NW_018108687.1:0-4267 GCF_000183805.2 Loa loa | reverse complement strand
GTTTTCGGAATCGATATTGTCTACAACGAATGCAATGACTGACAAAACCTTGAAAGGAATAAGGAGTCGATAGTGTCTAATATTTGTTCAAAGTCGTTTTCTAAAGATTCTTTTGTTTTTCCTTTGTCAACTAAATGAAAAGTCTAAAACTTCCATGAGACTTACTGGATTAGGAATGCCGGTTTACCAATCATTGGTCAGCATTTCTAATATCAACCTGGTCTAGAATCATTTGCCATTCATAGTACCAAAGCAAATCATCTGACAGTGAATAAAGCATAATCCTATCTACTAAGTTTGGTGCAGTTAAATGTTGCTGACTACCATAGCCAAGATCAACTTATCCTATTCCGTACCTTCTGATTCATTAGAATTTTCTTCCGATTCATTAGAGTCAGAAGTGGATTCAGTAGCCGAAGTCGATCCATCAGGAACTGTTGGAGATTCAGTAGCCGAAGTCGATCCATCAGGAAGTGCTTCAGGAGGTTCAGTAGTCGAAGTTGGTCCATCAGGAACTGTTTCAGAAGATTCGGCAGTCGAGGTCGATCCATCAGGAACTGTTTCAGAAGATTCGGCAGTCGAGGTCGATCCATCAGGAACTGTTTCAGACAGTTCAGTAGTCGAAGTCGAAGTCGAAACAATTTCGCAGTTGGGTGGCTGAATTCAATGATTGCCTCATATTTTCTTGAACAAGAGGGTCACATAAGTAATGTATTTAGAAAGGCTGCATGCCGCTTGACCAGAAGTCACTATAATTAAGACTAGACGGATAGGCAGTGGCAGTTTTCCGAGAATTAAAATCAAATACCGAAATGCCTTCACAACCACTTTGCGATTTATTGCATAATGTCACTTTGCACTGAAAACGAATGGTAAGCTGATCGGCAAATTTGAACGCTGGCACCACCGAATGTGCTACCGTGAGATCATCATTATAAATCAATGGTTCCATTAATGTGTGGTCAATGACACAGCTGGAAATATTTTTAATTAATTGATCATCATTACTGACCACATAGCCAGGAGCCATATGCTAATTTGAAACAAGTTATAATATTTTAGAAAACTTGCAAGAAATCATGAGTTAATTGGTGAAGTTTTTTTCTGTGGGTCATTTATTGATGGAAGGTGAAAGTGAAATTCAAGAAATTATTACTAAGTAAATTATCCTCACCTTACTAATAGTCAACATCAAAAAGCTTTTCATAATCCAAGCTTATACTTGACAGCTAGGCGAAATTATTTTCCAAGTAAATTAATCTTACCCTTGTTTATCGACAAGCTGGGAAGTGGTACCATCATGAACAAAGCATGAATGAACAAGTATACCGTACCCATCTGGAAATTATAACTTTCTCAGCTTCGACAAAATTATCATAAAAAATTAATCCTACCTGAATTTAATGCGGGAAAATTTTCAGCTAAATGAGACAGCGTGACAGCATTTTTGCAGAAAAGTTGGTGGACTGAAAATGAATTCAATTCTCAGTCGAGTTGAAATTTTGAAATGGAAGTGGAAGTTGGAAATAAAGTAAAAAAGTAAACGAAATATGAATAAAATTATTTGAGCGAAACTAAATGTGGATCAGATTAAATCAGGAATTAAATAAGTGGATCTAACATTCAATTTAATAATTTAACTGAAAAAAGGACTGCTTGGTCAAGTAGTCAAATCAAATCTTTTTTTCCTGTGATTAATCGATTAGACTGGACGTCAAGAACAGCGTGAATAACATCTCAATAACAGTTTTCTGATATGCGAGGACTCAACAATTTCAATTCAGATCCGTCACCTGATTCACAGCTCCATTTATGGATCAGTCGATCGCCAACACTTGCATATTTTACGGTTCGCCATCTGTCGAATTCATCAGTACTTCGTAGGTACACTTAGTAACGATTCTATTTTCCAGTTTTTTCGTCGCTAACCTATTGATTAAAAACAGAAATTTAATTAGCATATTTGACTTTAACTCCGTTTTGATTTAAAATGAACTAAACTGAATGGCAACAGAGATAAAGAGAACAATTTCAAAGTTTCGCCGAACTTTCAAATTGATTGATATCTTAGTTCTATTCTGTTGAACCTAACAATGTTATCAGTAAGAGATCTTGCTGATACAGGACTTCGTGATCTAACATTTACTCCTGCTTGAAATTGCATTACCCGTTAACTTTCATCTCTTGAGCTGAACTTTCAATTTCGCGTTTATAAAAGCAATTAACACTATACTCGCTATCCGCTTGTGTCAGAAATAAATGATGATGTTGAACGATGACATTCACGTGAAAGAAGATATTTGGTGGTTCTTCCTGCAATATACTATACAGTTATTGATTGTTTAATGCTGTTTTACTAAGGATTACTGCCAGCTTATATTTCAAGTCACTCAAGATTTCTCCCTTTTTCTTCTAACTGAGGAATTGATAAATGGAATTTGTATTACTCTTTTCTTAATAAAAGGATATTCGGTGGTTTTTCCCTGCAAGTTAAATGGATATCTTTAACAGTTATATCTTGGATATTCCGCCTGAAATAAATACTACCTGCGTTTCACATTTCTGAACACAAGGACTTTTATATAAAACATTGAAGTCAAATGGGCTGACAGTTGGATTCCGCGTGAAATCTAAATGGCAGTTTTCATGTGTAAAGTACCCCTTCACATATATATGTCCGTGAAATGGCTCTTCCGGTTCGAAACGTAATCGCAA
Source organism: Loa loa (assembly GCF_000183805.2). Taxonomy (NCBI): domain Eukaryota; kingdom Metazoa; phylum Nematoda; class Chromadorea; order Rhabditida; family Onchocercidae; genus Loa; species Loa loa. Next base: position 1,552 of record NW_018108687.1, on the reverse strand, counting down.
TCTTTCCGGAAAGCATTCCTAAATTTAAATGACAACATGGCTGTGTAGCAGAAAAGATATCTCAAAATTTGCTTCAGTAAACTTTTTGTTTACAACAAGACAATGTGGCATTTTATCATCTGTCGATTTTATCACCATAGGTGTACTATTTACGATCACGTAGATAAACTGGTAGTTATAAGTGGTTAATATAAATAATATATAACAATGCTAAGATAAGAGGATACAATTACCAGTATTGGTTGCTGTTTTAACGTCCATACGTATGGTGACAGTAATGTAATGAAGAGAAATCCCGGGTGTTGTATTGCTACTGATCGTATCAGGAAGTGGAGAAAGTAAGTCAAAGCTAGTGATAATTTGGAGAAGTCCTCACTCATTGGAGAAATTCACTATCAGGAATCAGTGAAAAAGCACCAATCAAAGGGATCCGTGAAACAAAATTTGCAAATTAATTTAAATAAAATCCTGTTCCGTTCCTACCTTTTCCGGTGTAGAACAGGGATGGTGGGAGTATACTGCACAATTTGTTAATCCCTTCGTATTCTCACTATCGATAAGCGTTTCTCCAGCTAATTTACATATATGCATTTATGAACCTGCAACTACAGCCGAAACAAATCGCAAATTTTCAAATAATTTCATATGTACAATTTTGAGTTGTGGAAATGACACAAAAGTAGCATTGACAGATTTCAAATGATGGTGCTAATTCTAAATCACTTTTGACAATGGCAACGAACACTTCAATGATTTGTTAAGCGCTAGCGAGAAACCGAGAAACCGGAAATATCTATGATTTGGTTTCTTAGTCATTTCCAATTTAATGAGGATGCATAATTTCGGCCGTCCAAACATTCCAGTTCATCCATCGCTTGTCTGATTCATAATAGATTCAAGTTATTAGTCTCTGAAAGCTACACAAAGTCATTCTGTATTTTTTTAATAATATTTGCTAAGCTTTTTATCATCGATCAATAATCAATTAAAGCCTTCTTAAATCCTTTTGCACAAAACGATTCGAGAATTTTAATCTTTACAATTTAAAGAAATTCAATACTACCTTATTCTTTTCTTCATAAGGTTTTATATTTGTACATATATTCCTTTACACAATACTCAACAATTCTGGATCCTTTTTTTTCTATCGGAACCTTGTTGTTGTTTAATCCCCACCATTTTGCACGGCTAGGGCCGAAGTTCCTGTTCCTAGTTTCTCTTATCCGGAACTGTTGATTCATGTTTGCATGCAGTGGATTCTTCCCGAATTCGTGATTGCAAGTTTGGGTTCGAGCAATTTATTCATTCGTTCTTGTTGTTTTCTTCTGGCAGCTTCTCAATTTGTCCATTGACCACGACTCGTTTTGTTTTTACTGATACACTTTAAAATTCCGTCGGGTTGTTTCCATACTTCCTTTTCACACGTTTCCGTACTTGAATGAACCAAGTTTTCCTCTATGACTTCTAATTGTAGGAAGACTCGTTCAATCGCTTTGATTGTCTCTATCCAACCCCGGTCATTTCTTCTGATATCTTGAAATTCGTTGTGCGC
>NW_018108686.1:34824-37735 GCF_000183805.2 Loa loa | reverse complement strand
ATTTTAATTAATAGAACAAAAAAAAAACGAATATAACTTACTTGGTGATGAAGCTAACAATAAATGCATAAAAAAGACCAATTGCTGCACCGCCAAGACCAATTACAAAAAACTTATTCCACCAGCTAAATAATCAACTGTTATCAGTTTATCACTTCCAATTAGCACAAATTTACGAAACATTTGATATAGCACCTAAATAAAAAATTATATTAAAAACAATTGCATTTCGTTGTATGCTAAAATTCAAATTTGCAAAATATCATAAAATATGATTCAATAAAATTAATTTAATTTTATTAAAAAAATAAATGGATTAGATTGTTTTTTTCTCATCCTTTTCCTTATCATTTTTTCTTTTTTAGATTTTATATTTTCTGTAAAAAATTACGCAAAAAATAATAATAATTAAATGCGAAAATATGATAATAACAAAATTTCCTCAATGATTTACCATTAAATTATTGCAAATTTATAATTTAAATTTAAAATACATTCATAGCTCTAAAAAGAAAAAAAATTCCTTTTCAATGCTTTTACAAAAAAAATGATTAATGGCTTGAAATTTCTTGTTACAATTTTTTTTTCCCTAATTTATTATCAATCGTTGGTATCAATTAATTAATTAATTAATTGTTTGATTTAATGATTAATTTTTAAAACTTTCTAAGAAAATAATTTACCACAGTGATACCATCATTGAATAATGCTTCACCGAAAACAGTTATAAAAAGAGTTTCATTAACATGAATCTCTTCAAAAACAGCTATTACAGCTACCGGATCAACGGCGCTAATTAATGCCGAAAAGAGGAAAATTTCGAAAATAGAAAATTTAATTGAGAATACATTTAATAAGCCAAGGCCATATAATGTTGAGCCTAAAAATGTATGATTAGAAATGATAAAGAAATTATTTGATGATAATTGATTGTAAAAAAAAAAATATTTATTATAATCTTTAATATTTTAAATATGTAATTATTTATTCACTTTTTTTTTCAAATTAGTTAATTCATTTAGTTGAAAGTAACGCTATATTTAATAGTATGTGATTCAAAAGTTTTAAAATTCAAAAATGCAAAATTTTAAAATTCGAAAGTTCAATTGACCATAATGTTCTTTTTTTCCTTTTAACTTTTGAAGTATTAAATCTAATTGGATTAAATGACTTATCCGGATTACATTTCTTTTTTTTTTTGGATATCAATTCACGATTTATTGCGGAAATCTTCCGATCCTGATGATCAGTTATATTTTGTGCATTTTTTTTCCCAACATCATGTTTGATTAATATAGTTTCATCCGGAAATTTTCCGATTTTGATTATTAGATATATTTTATGCTTTCGTTTTTTTGTTTTTAGCCTTATGTTTTTCATTTAAAACGACTAATAATACAATAATTTCGTAAGTGTAGTATTTTCATTTCTTAAATTCCATTACTTTTCATTTCTTAAATTCCATTACTTATGTGAAATTTAAATTCAAAATTTTGAAATATACAAAATTTTGTGAAATTTTATTGAATTATTAACGGAAATTTTACCAATTGCTAGACAATTCCATATGGTTCCAATAACGGCAAATACCAAAATGGAGCCAAAATTTTCAAATAATGCTCGATTTGGCATAAAATAGCCTAAAGGTTTAAGTGATTTTAGTCATCATAAAATGTGCAATATATTTCTGATTAATTATTTAATTAAATTATTATAGGGTTTTTAATTGAATTAAAATTTTAGTGCATGAAAAGTAAATGCATGTATGATTTATTCTATCCAAATAATTTGAAATTGATAATTTTTTTTTTCATTGCTATCAAATTGATCATACAAAAATTCCATTTTCTTTTTCCTCATTCAATTCCATTTCAAATATAAATAAATAAATAAAAAAGTTAACCAGCCTTTTTTTATTTTTCCTTTAATTTTAGATTTCAAAAAACAAAAAAATCATCTTATTTTCATGCTAATTAAATCAAATTTTACCAAATATTTCATAACTGATAAAAAAATTTTTAAAATTTTCAGAAAAATTTTGAAATTTTAATAAAAATGAAACAACTAACCAGCATCAAAAATAATTGGTGGTAGCAAATAAAGGAAGAAAATATTTGCTTCAAGATTGAATATTGAATCATTAACATTGGATAATTTAAGTAGTACACCCAATATAAGACCAACAACAATCAGTAATGATGAATCCGGAAATGTATCAGCAACCCGTTTTGAGATATGAAATACTGTACAATCGAAATAATTTTTTAAAATTACTTTTTATTTGTTTTTTTTTTTTGAAAAATATAAGCACAAATTTAATTAATAATGTAAAAAAGAATTTTGATAAGATATATCATAAATTGTTAGTAAGTATAAAGTTAAATTTTGCAATATATGTTCACGTTTACGTTACAATGACGTAAATTAACGTTAATTTACGTCATATATTTATATTCTTGTAGGAGAGATGAGAAAATTAGGTGTAAAAAAAGAAACTTAATTAAATTTGAAATTATAAAGAAAAAAAATTTACGTATTATCTCTCTCTCTCTCTCACCCTCTCTCTCTTATGTTAATTATTTTAATGAAAGAAATTTTAATTAATGGAAGAATAAACAAATAAACAAACCCATTTTAGCAATACCAGCAAGTAATAACCATATTGCAATAGTATATGGTTTTTGGACCTCTTCCCAATTGAATGAGATCACCTTGAAAATGCAAAAATTCATTTTTTTTTAAAAAAAGAAGAGATTAAAATTTAATTAAATTAATTTAAAATTAAAAAAATTTTAATTGAATTAATTTGCCATATTTTTTTCAACTTCCTTTTTCCTTTCCAAACAATTAATTTAATAAGCAAAATTTTAAATTAAATGGTATATTTTCAATTGATTCATTGATATGCAAC
>NW_018108686.1:32451-34668 GCF_000183805.2 Loa loa | reverse complement strand
CTTTGTAAGAAAATGGGCGACAAATACGACGGCATACATTAAATGTTACATTAATTTATTGAAAAAAAAAATGAGAAAATTAGGTGTAAAAAAAGAAACTTAATTGAATTTGAAATTATAAAGAAAAAAAAATTTCGTCCTATCTCTCTCTCTCTCTCACCCTCTCTCTCTTATGTTAATTATTTTAATGAAAGAAATTTTAATTAATGGAAGAATAAACAAATAAACAAACCCATTTTAGCAATACCAGCAAGTAATAACCATATTGCAATAGTATATGGTTTTTGGACCTCTTCCCAATTGAATGAGATCACCTTGAAAATGCAAAAATTCATTTTTTTTTTAAAAAAAAGAAGAGATTAAAATTTAATTAAATTAATTTAAAATTAAAAAATTTTAATTGAATTAATTTGCCATATTTTTTTCAACTTCCTTTTTTCCTTTCCAAACAATTAATTTAATAAGCAAAATTTTAAATTAAATGGTATATTTTCAATTGATTCATTGATATGCAACTTATTTTTTCCGAGATAAAAAGATTTTTTAAATTTTCAAAAATTTCACAAGATAAAAAGAAATAAATAAATTTTGAAATTCAATTTTATACTTGAAAACGTCCAGGTGTTTCATCATTATGAGATGCAATTTCATAAAAATCTCGCCAATTTCCATTCACTTCATGTTCGTTAGCTGATGCTAATTTGAGAAACAATAATAGCCATAATAAATATGAAAATTAAATCATATTTAAAAAAAATAAAAAATAAAAAGTGGCGTTTTTCAAAAAAAAAAAAGTGAAAATTAAATTATGTTTTTTGATAATTTTATGGTTTTTCTTTTTTTAAATTTTCCAATTAATTTTATTTTTTCTTCTCATTTCATCTATCAATCAATTAATCTATCCGTCTATCTATCTATCTATCTATCTATCTATCTATCTATTTATCTATCTATCTATCTATCTATCTATCTATCTATCTATCTATCTGTTTATCTACCTGTCTATCAATCCGTTTACCTATTTGTTTATTTTTTTAATTGCTAAAAACAAGTAATTAGCAAATATTTATTGCTATTCATACCAATTGCTATAGACATCTGATACTTTCAATTAATGAATGTTTTTTTTTTCCCAATTCTTTTACTATTTTCGACGTATTTCTATCCTTTTCCTTTTTCTCCTTCGCCTTTCTCTTTTTCTTTCCTTCTTTATTTTGTTTTCTTCCAATAAAGATAATTTCAAATTGTATTCTGCAAAATTAAATTTATGAAAAATTCAAATTTAAGTAATTAATTACAGACGTTATAGGTGGTATACTGTAATCATAACAAAGAAATAGTATGAATGAGTGGATTCTATTTTACTTTTCAAATTTTTAATTTGAGAAAAAAAAAAGGGAAAGAAAGAAAAGTTAAATGAAATAAATGCTAATTAAATATAAAAATCAAAAACAATTAAAAAAAACAAAAAAATATCAAAAAATTTAATTGTTGTACAATAGAACAATTCGAAGTTTTTTCTTTTTTCAAAAAAAAAAAATCAAATACAAAACCTAAATTTAAACTTAAAATGGCTACCATGGTGTTGTTAATTATCGATGAAACATTCAATAGAAAATAGTATAGAAAGAATTAATGAATTAATTGAGGATCTAAATTAATGTAATATCAATAATGAGTGGGAAATTTTAAAATTTCTATTTTTCGGTTTATTTTAGAAATGTTAATGGGAAAGTGAATGTGTAATGTGAAGAGAAGGAAAATTGAAATACCAAATTAACCTGAAATGAAATGATTTCCTATGAAGGAAATTTTACTATTAATAAAATTAACAAAAAAAGTCTTGAAATTATAAATGAAACATAACTATTATGTTTGCTGCATGCATGTGCATGTACATACGTATGCATTATGCATGTATGTATGCATGCACGCATATATATGTATAGATATTTTACTGCATTTCGTATTTTGATAAAATTATTTGAATGACATTTAATGCTTTAAAAAAAAAAACAAAAACAAAAATGGAAAAATGGAAAGTAAAACATTCTTTTTATTTCACAGTAAATAATTTGTTATATTTGTAAGTATTACTAATAATTAATAAATCATATGAAATATATATATATATATATATATATATATATATATATATATATATATATATATATATATATATTATATATATATTATTATTATATATATATATATATA
>NW_018108686.1:26928-31872 GCF_000183805.2 Loa loa | reverse complement strand
GAAATAGTATATATATATATATATATATACGTATATCAATAATTAATCAAATTAATTTAATTGAAAGAATTGTTCTCTTTAAAATCTTGTTAAACACTGAAAGGACTTGAAAATTATGATAATAAAAAGTTTAAAATGAAAATCTATAAAGAAAGAGAAAGGGAAAAAAAATTTAAAAAGAGTTTCTTTTTTTTTATTTATTCATTTTTACTTCTTGAAAAAGAAAAAAGAAAATGAAATCGTTGATGATAGATTTTTCCATTTCTTGTTTTTCCATAAGGAATTATTATTTTTATTGTTGTGAGATGTGGAAAAAAAAAAGGAAAAGAAAGCTGAAAATGAAAGGAAAGATTTAGTATTAAGTGCTTTAATATAGATTTGATAGACGAAACATTGAAAAATAAAACTAAAAGTTTATTTCATCATATTTCATTTTAAACATTTCATTTAAAGTAATGTGCATATCATTTTAAACTTTTTATGCTGGAAAAAAATCTGAAATCAAATGGTAAAAAATTGTTTAAAGTAACATGCATATGTTTACCGTACTACATTGCTTACTGTATTACAGTATTATTTACTAAATTACAGTATTGTTCGCTGTATTGCGCTATTTCACACTTTTCATGCTGAAAAAAAATTTGAAATTAAATGGAAAAGAAATTATTTAACGTAATGTGCACATGTTTACTGTGTTACATGTATTTACTGTATGCATTTTTGAAATTAAATGTAATGCAGTGAACAACACAGTAAGCGTGTTTACTGTATTTAACATAGATTTGATAGAAGAAATACTTTCCTTATTTTTTGATTTAATTCATATTACTCTAAAAAAGTTTTTATTTACGAGGAAAAAAATAAATAAGTAAATGTTTAATGAAACATATTATATTACTTTGTTGTTTATTTCGTCTGTTTTTTGCCTTTTTTTTTTCCTTCCGGAAAGTTTTTCATTTTTCATTGCATACAGTAAATATTACTGTTGTTAAATGAATACAAAGTTTTGTATCAGTGTTAGTAGTATAACAACGATGATGATTAATATTATGATAAGAATAATAGTAATGATTGTTATCAGGACATGATTGTTATCGATTAATATTTTGATAGTGATAATAATAATGGTGATGATAACGGTGATGATGGTTATGATGATAACGATTAGTGTTATGATAAGGATAATGATGAATAATGTAACGCTTTCAGAAAATGCTTGCAGAATAACGATTATACGATTAAGATTATCATAGTAATGATGATGGTGACGATTAGTCTTAGTATTGATATTGTAATAATGATGATTTGTGTTTTGACAGGAATAATAATGATAATGACAATGATGATAATAATTAGTGTTATGACAAAGATGATGATAAATAATAACAAATACTGGTGAAGTTAATGATTAATATTATCATATAGATGATGGTGAAGATGATTCATAATTTTTTATAAAATAAATATTGCCATTGTTAAATGAATTATGACAAAATTTATAGAATAAATTATTTTTATTTTGTGCCAGTGGTACCATTATGATATTGATAATTAACATGACAATGATAATGATGATTAATTAATTATGATGAGATTAATTTGTAATTTGTCCAAAAAAAAAACGTTGAAAATTTTCTTTTATAATTTTTAAGTAAAACAAAATTTTTGCATATACTCAATAGAATTGAAGTGTAAATTTGATAAATTTTGAAAAAATTCGATAAGTATTATATGAGGTGAAATTAGCTGAAAATGAATAATTTTTGTTTTTTGAAATAATAAATGAAAAGAATAATTTAACTATTATTAACAATGTTTTGACAACAATATTTACGAATAAATAAACGGAGCGATTAATTAAATGAACATTAATTTGATTGGAAATGATTGACTAATTTTTAATTGGTTTAATTAATTGATTAACTGATAGTAAACTGTTGTTGGAAATATACAGTATCATTAGCAGATATGTATAGAATTGGTGAAAAATTATTTATCGAATATTATTTTAGTCCTTATAATATAATTCGGAAAGAGTACTTTTTTTGCAAATGGTGAAGTTTTTTTTTTTTTTTCTTAATAATAATCTGATCCAGCATAAATTAAACATTTATAAAATAAATTATTAAATTAAACATTTATAAATTTGATATTTGATATAAATCGTTATTTAAATTCAATATTCGATATGAATCCTCTATTAAATTGTACATTTAAAAAATCTGGAAATTAGTAATCCGGAATTCGAAATATAATTTTAACCTTCATCAAACACTTATATAGATTATCATCATCAAAAGATTATCATATATTAGTAATAAATGATCTATTATCAAATAGTTTGTTCGAAACTTTAGAAATAAGCCATCTAATAAACTATTCCATTCCATTCTATTCAAATTCACAAACGGATGATTCAAATCTATCACGATGTTGACAATCGGAAATGACTTTTCCGGAAAGAAAAGTTAAAGATAAAAAATAAAAATACGGAAATAAGCATAGACGTTTTTTTTGAACTATCCTACTGTTATAACAATTAATCGTATCATGTCACGATGGTCAATTATCTATTATAAGAAAATTGCCAACCTAATTAACGGGACATTGATTCAAACCTGTTGATTTCACACCGTAATTAATGGGCATTAATTAATATCCAAGAAATTTGCATTTAAAAGTTGAAGCCTGAAAGGTTTCCATTTGATAATTGCCATTTATTGTCTAATAATAATTAGACTAAGAGTGATTTTAAAATGTTAAATTTTAAAAAAATTTTTGAAATTTGCTAATTGGTTAAATTAAATCCAATTCGATTTGTAAATATTATTTATATGCAACAATTTGATTTCTGAACGTCATCATTCTCTAACATACTAATGTTTATCATGGCATAATGATGCTTATCAGTAAGCTCCATTTGCTCTTATCATTTGCCATTTATCATAAATTTTGACATTTTTTATGCGTTACTATCACTTATCATTATCAATAAAATTCAAATTTCATATATTATGCATTCTCAGCACTTCACAATAATTCTAATCACATATTATTTAACTTTTTCCTTTTTTTTTCACATATTCCAATATATTTAAACTTGTAATTTAAACTACACGCAATTGTTATATAAATTAATAAATTTAATTAATAAATTGAATACAAATTAACAAATTAAATTCATTTAATTTATTACTTCAAGTAATATGTTCTTTTTATGAATTCGATCATGAATTTCAGCATCTTTTACCGGTCATTATCAATTTAAAAGAGAAAATTTTCTGAAGAGTAAACATATATTTTATCAATACAGTATAATTAATAAGTATGTTGAATTTCATAATAGCTAATAAAAGCAATATATGCGAAATAATTATATTATCATTTCGTAGTACAATTTTCAATTCTATTAATTAATCATTATTAACTGATATCATCAGTACAATTGATAGTATAACATTTATGCTTGCTTGCATAGCATTTTCTTTTCTTATTCAATTTAGTACCGAAAATGAAAGGAAAAAAAATGGATTGTTTGTTGATAAATTAATAAATCGACCAAATTAATAATAAATAAATGAATAAATGGAAATTAATGAGTAAAATAATAAATCGAAATTAATAAATAAAATAATAAATCGAGATATGAATTGTTTGGCAATAAAATAAATAATTTGACCAAAATTTACAAATTAACAAAAGCCATGCATAAATACTGCAAAAATAAACAAATAAACAAATAAACAAATAAACAAGTAAACAAACAAACAAATAAACAAATAAACAAATATATAAAAAATTAAGAGCTTTTTTTTAATATTGTTTTAGTGCTAATAAAAACAATGCAAATAAAATAGATAAGTTTTGGCTCAAATGTTGTTATTGATATGATAAAGACACTGTGATAGAAGAAAATGAGGAAATAATTCGGACAAAACAAAGGCTTTAATCAAATAAATCAGTAATAGCTCCTGAAAATTTTACTAAAAAAGGGTAAAAAGAGCATCGAAATTATTAAATTAAAATTATAATTTAGCCTTATTTTGGCATAACTAAACAGCAAATTTTCCTAATTCGTTTTATAATTGCTTATCTTTACACAATTTAGAATTTAATTCCAGATTTTAAATTTTTTGAATGCCACACTTTTGGCACAAGTAAACAAAACTTTTTCAACTTGTTTTCCAACAATTTAAATTTATGCAATTTGGAATTTAATTTCAAATTTTAGTTATTAAAGTGTTAGTTTTTATGTACTCATACATACAGACTATTCAATTAAATGCGAAAATAAAAATCAAAAAAAGAAAAGTTAGGAAATCCATCCTATTAATGGAAAATTCGTCATATTACTGAAATTATTCCGCAATTTTTATGATAAATTTTCTACATGCAGTGATACAAAGAAAAAAAAACAAAATTCATTTTTCCATTTAGATTACTGTATTTCATGTGAAATAATTACTGTAATTATTATGAGTAAATCATTTTTCGTTTTGAAATTTCGTTACATTTTGGGTAATGCACTAGTGATAATTGCTATAATTATTATAAATGATTACAATTCTTGAAAATAAAAATTATAATTGCAATTTTTAATTAATAATTATTAATGATTATTAATTTACCAGCAATTTGATAATGGCTAATAATATTATTTCATTAACACTGCTTTATTATTACTTTATTATGTGACAGTGAAAAATTTACTACAATCATTTTGAGGTTGTTTTTTTTTTTTTTTTTCAAATGGATTATTGATAATTACCGTAATTAGTATAATCGATTAGCAATTTTCTTTACTCGTTAAAAAAAAAAAAAAATATAACTTTTAAGATGCATTAAGAACGAAAAAGTTTTATTGCATTATATTTCTGAAAGTTTGGTGTGATATAACAATTGATTTTAAAATATTGACGAATATAACGAATGCCATAAAATTTG
>NW_018108686.1:24441-25752 GCF_000183805.2 Loa loa | reverse complement strand
ATAATAATAATAATAATGATATAAATGATAGGTGTGCTAATAGCATTAGTGATAAAATAATAACAGAATAATAAAGGACATTATCATCATTTCATTATTTGAGCACTGAAATTTGCAAATGCTGGAGAAAAGTAAACGTACGAAGAAAAAAAAAAGGCAAATAATCTATTTCTTACAATGAAATGTTTCCATTATATTAAAAAAAAAGAAAAAAAGACTAAGAAATGAGTAATAAAAAAAAAGGTAAACCTTAAAAAAGAAAAAAATTGGCATGAAAAGATGATTTAAACTTCAAACTTATTTGCATATTACAATCATTGAACATTTCACTAAGTGATCAAAATATAATTCACTGTTTTCTCTTTTTTATTTTTCTTTTTTTCATCAAATGCTTATCAATCAAATTCTATTCTCTTTAAAAAAAAGAACAATTAAACTAAAATATTGCTTATCAATTAAAATTTAAATTATTTAAAAATTAAATCAAAAAAAATGAGCAAATTTTTTTGCCTTTTTTCTTTTCCAGCGCAAATACGAATGTATAAATATGATCGAATTGATAAAATATGCATACAGTATGTTATCAATTATCAGTGTAAGTGGATGTATTATTAATCACATGAACAAATGTAAGCACATGTTTATTTAAAGTTAAATTTTAAGCTACTATTAAAGCATATGTTTTATTAATTCTTCTTACAGATTGTTCATAACATTTTGTTACAACACTTAAAAACATAGTGAAAATTTGAAAATTATAAAATTAATTTTAATGCGCCCTAATTTTGAAAAAAAAAAATTAATTCAATGATGATGACGATAATAATAACAACGATAATAGTAATAACAATAATAATTATCATTATTAAAAAACTTTTTCTATAATAATAATAATTATTATTATTATAAAAGATTAAAAAAACGGAAAATTTTATTTCAGGAAAAAAGGAAAAAGTTTTTTAATGATTTGTTTATTGCTAATGGAATGAAGAAATGAATTTTATTTCAATACTAAATTACAAAACTTGATTAATTTGAATATCAAAATTCTCCACAATTCTATTTATTTGTCTGTTAATTTTTTTCAAATTAATTAATTAATTAGCCGATTTCGCCAGTAATTTCATGAAAATTTTATTACTTTTTTACTTGTTTATTAGTTTTTTTTCATAAGTAAAAACTTTTTTTTTTACAAAAAAAAAAGAAAGCATTTTTGATGGTAACAGAATGTATTATGATTCAGAAGACCTTTTCATGATAACAAAATATCGATATAAATATATTGATGCAAATAAAAAATGGTACAATGGA
>NW_018108686.1:19265-22954 GCF_000183805.2 Loa loa | reverse complement strand
CAATAATAATAATAATAATAATAATAATAATAATAATAATAATAATAGTAATAATAATTCAATGATAATAACGTAATAATAATAATAGCAAAAAATGAATGAATAAATAATTAAACAAAAAATAAATAAATAAGTGAATAAATAAATAAATAAGTAAGTGAACAAATGAATAAACTATTGAATACACAAATAAATGAACTAATTAATTAATTAATTAATCAGTAGGTTGAACTAAAAGAATATTATTCACTAACTGATAAACTATAAATGCCTATATTTCCATTGCTGTTATTTGTACTATGCATTCAGAAATTTCTGTTAAAATTTATAATTTAGCTAAAATTATTCTTTTTGTTTGAAATTTGCAATGAATTGATTAATGACTGAATAATAATAAAAGAAAAAAAAAAACGAAGAAAAGGATGAAAACAAAATAGCAAATGTATTATGAGGAAGAATTTGAAAAAGAAAAAACAAAAAAATTCTTATTGATAAAATAAAGTAATCAATTATTATATTTATAAAGTACAATAATTGATAAAGGTATAGAAGAAAATATTAAAAACTAACAAAAGTTTAATTGTAAAAGTAGAAAAAAATATATAAATAATAATTTTTGATTTGACAAGGAATGACAAAAAATCTATTTGAAAAAAAAAAATAAAATTCAAAAACAAAAAAAAAAAACGGAAACCAAAGTGAAAAATGTGAAAAAGGTCAAAAAAGAAATTGCAAAATGGGAAAAAAAAATTAGAAAGAAAAAGAAAGAAGAAGGAAAATGTGAAGGTGAGAGAAAATGTTCATTTTGAAATATAACACTTTTTTTTTCTTTTTTTATTTTTAATTAAAAGGAAAAGTTAAACTATTACTAATTTAAATTTTCCACCTATCATTAAAAATGAATTATTGCCGTGTAATATATCAAATAAAAAAATTTTTCTTTTAGTCAATTTAATTAATTTCAAATAAATTTTTATTAAATGATAACGAAAAAAAATTGTTGTAAACAGGAAGAGAAAAAAAAACCAAAAAGAAAACGAATAAAAGAAGAAAAAGAATTTTTTGTTTTTTTTTTTTCTTTTCTCCTTTTCTTAGTTGAAATAATTTAACAAAAATCAAAAATGATACAATTTGAAAACAACACATAGTATGGCAAAAAGGAAAGGAATGGAAAAATTTTTAAAGGAAATATTGAAAACGACCGATCGGACTGATCAACCGACCGACCGACCGACCGACCGATCGACCGACAATCGATGATGGTTTGGCTAATTTGTTTTCCTTTTCTTAGTTGTAATTTGTTTGTTTGTTTTTTTTCTTTTAATTATTGAAATGTGTTGAAGAAATTGAACGATGCCATTAAATATAAATAATATTTTTCAATTTGTAAATTAATTTTTATTGTTTTTTTCTGTTAATATTTTAATGTGAATTTTTTGTATATTACAATAAATAGAAAATTTAATTAATCGAATGATATAATAAGCGATAGTTTAATTAAAATATTATAATTAATTGTTTAATTAAAATTTCACAATAAAATATATTCGATTAAATAGATATTATAATAAAATATATTTAATTAATTCGATATTATATTAAATGGTATTTGGTTAACTAACTATTACAATAAAACATAGTTTGTTTAATTAAATAATATAATTAAAAGGAAATATTTAATTTAACAAAAACCAATAAGACAATTGTTTAATTTGTATTAAATTAAACAATTATTCAAATATATGTGATTGATGTAAAAAAAAAGAAAAGAAAAAACCAAGCTTAAAATTAATAAGGAATAAAAAAAAAAATTTCAATCTTTTGTTAATTTTGTTAAATTTATATTTAACGCTATGAATTATTAATATTTTAAATGTTATTTCTTTTATCAATTTTTTTTTATTTTTTTTAATTTCAATTGTACAAAAACGATTGTTATAAATTAAAATTGTAACATTACAACAGCAGCAACAACAATAATAATAATTATTATTGTTGTTAATAATAATGAAGAAAATAAATAAAAAGAGATTTTTCTCTCCTTTCCTCGATAATCATAATTAAATAATTGATTAATTGAATAATTGATTGGTTATGTTATCATTTCAATTAAATAATGATTAAGTTACAATGAATATAAATTTATGCAATTTTATGATAATTATTCGATACTTCATTTATTCATTTATAGATTATATTTCGCAATTTTTTTTGCATGTTGTTATCAGCAAATTTTATTAATAGATTAAAAATAAAAAGCAAAAAAAAAAAATTTGACAGATCGTACAAAAGTACTTTATGATGAATTATGGTTATTAATAGGTTTTAATCTTATCTGATCATTATCAGTAATGATATATGATTATGCATGATTAATTCATTTTTTTTTAATAAATATGCTTAATTGTATTTATTGATTACAACTAACTGCACTTATTTCTTTTTTTTTTTGTAAATCTACTTAATTGTATTAATTGCAATTAATTGTAATTATCTTTTTTTTTATAAATATACTTAATTGTATTGTTTTACAACTAACTGTACCTATTCTTTGTACCTATTATTTTTTATATTTTTTATTAATTACAATTAATTACACTTATTTTTTATGACAAATTACAATGCTCCAAATTTTAATTTGGAGTTTAAATTTTGATTATAAAATTTTGACTATAAAAAAACTAAATTTTGATTATAAAATTAAATATAATTACTTATAGTACTTTCAAATATTAATAATTTTTATTGATCCTAAATTTAGTATATTCATATTTTAATAGCATAATAATAATAAAATAAAACGAACACATAAATAGAAATCAAAAGTTTTCCACAGGATATATCTCATGCTTTAAAATTTTTATCAAAATTTGGTGCAATTAAAATAGCCAAGAATAGTGGAAAAAAAGTTCAAATTCAGCTTTTTTTTCCATTTCAAAATTTGAGCCAAAATTTAAACTCAATTATTGAGTTAATTACACTCATTAAATGAGTAATGTGATATTATATTAGAAATAATTATCATTGAAAAAACCGAATAATTCCATTTAATTTATTATACTAATAAATATTAAAAATAATTATCATTGAAAAAAAAAGAGGATATTTCCATTTAATTTATTATACTGATAAATATTGGAAATAATTATCACTAAAAGAAGAAAATAATTCCATCTAGTTTATTATACTGATAAATATTATCAATTGATAAGAATCATCTGATCATCTTTGCTTCTCATAATGTTCCTTTAAATGATTTCCTTTTTTTTTTTATGTTTGCGTTTCTTTTTGACTTTATTTACATTACTGAATCAGATGAAAAATGATATGGCAAGTTCTCTTGTAGTTCTTTGCTATATAGAAATACAAAAATTTTCAAAAAAAAAAAAACAAAAGAACAAAAAATAATTAATTAATAATTAAATGTAATAATAAATAACAAAAAATTAATGCATTTGTTATATTTACAATAAATGATTAAATTTGAAATTGAATAATTTTTTTTTTTTTTGAAATTAAAACTTATCATACTGTTAGAAAAATTATGAATGCATCAAGTAATGTAGAAAAAAAAAAGATAATTGAAATAATTAATTAAGCTAAAAATTTGTTAATAGTTGAAAGAAATTCTTCAATTTCAAAATTCAATTTTCAATTTGTCAACAAAGGTCAGCCTTTTTTCCTTTTTT
>NW_018108686.1:14408-18698 GCF_000183805.2 Loa loa | reverse complement strand
TTTCCTTCCTCCTCCTCTCTCTCTCTCTCTCTCTCTCTCTCTCTTGTCGATTTCTTTAGTTTTCTTTGCTCCCCACATTTAAACTTTTTTTATTTTTTTGGATAATTAAACTTTTTATTCCGTTAGGCTATTAATATAGCAATAAACTCAACAATTCATAATATCAATAAGGAAAAAAAAAGAAAAAAAAAGGATGACCCAATGACACTTGACAATAATATTTATTAAACAATTTCAATTAATAATTTTGATGCTTAAGACTTCAGTGCTTTCTTAATTAAAGGTGTCGTAATTATCGTTTTATGATTACATGATTTAGAGCGCTTTTGTAACAGGCGTATATTGATCAAGCGCTTTTGTAACAGGCGCATATTGATCAAGCGCTTTTGTAACAGGCGTATATTAATCAGGCGCTTTTTGATTAACGAATATGTAAAAAAAAAAAATAACACATTATTGTGATGGTAATTTTTAAACACGAAGGATTATCACTTATGATTTCAATGATATCTCTTCCAAATGTTAATGAATAATTTGAACAATAGCGCCTTTTGTGAAGTTAATGGATGGATATGGTTTTAATTTAATTTGAATTTTATGAAAAATTTACAATTCCAATTTTCAATTGATTATATTTGATATGCAAAAAAATTCCACTCTACAATACGATTATATAATATCGATGAATTTTAATGGAAAAAAAAAGCTCCTTTTATGAA
Organism: Loa loa; assembly: GCF_000183805.2. Lineage (NCBI taxonomy): Eukaryota > Metazoa > Nematoda > Chromadorea > Rhabditida > Onchocercidae > Loa > Loa loa. Next base: position 17,979 of record NW_018108686.1, on the reverse strand, counting down.
TTTTCCTATTAATTTAAAAATTTTCATTAATCATTAATTTTTGTAACTTTTCTTTTTTTGAAATTTTTGTTAATTTGTTGCTAAGTTTTTTGAAAAAAAAAAGTTTGTAAAAAAATTTTCTTTTTTTGATAAAATTTTTTTTTTTAATAAATTTAATCCATTGATAAGATATAAATATTCTACAAATAACGAAATTACATAAATCACCATATCATAATGCAAATATTATGATTACGTTGTGAAATTTATGATAATAAATCCTGAAATTATAATTAAATTACGGATAGGTAAACATTGGAGAAAAAAACAAAGGATGACAAATAGCTGGAAAAATTAAATGAATTGAAAATTTAATATACTGAATTCGTTGGAGAAAATTGGAATTTGTTACTAATCTTTTGCAAATTTTCATTAAATCATTTAAAATGTATTCCAGAACATTTCACTTAATTCATTTTAAAATTGAAAATTTAATTAATGAATTAAAATCAAAAGAAAACATACTAACAGCTGTGTTAAATAAATGATACAAACAGTTACAAAATGGTCTTATCATTGTTAAATAAAATTTTATAATAAATTTAAATTTAAAATTTTAAAAAATTGAAGTGGAAAAGTACGAGAGAAAACATTTGCAAAACATACAGGTTGGATGAATATATACATATAATCATATATTATAAATAAAAATTTGCTAAGATATGCTGAAAAAAAATTCCAAAAAAAAAAAAAATGAAAAATTAAAAGAGTAAATTAAACGATTGAATTACACAAACAAACTTTATCAAATTGTAATTATTTATTACAGTAATCTGTCCAATCACAAATATTAAAATTAAAAAAAATTTTACTAATAATCAAAATAAAATAAAAGTATAGAAATGGAATTTTGGCAAATGATATTGACGAAAGAAATGAATGTTTGAAATAAAAAGCTAATCCAAATAAATAATTTATTAGATGTACCTAAGAGTTATGTTATTCAAATTTGTGAAATTTTTTTTTTTTGCATTTCATTTTTTTTTCAACCAAGAAAATTTCCAAAATATAACGATTTGGAAAGATACAAAAATTTTTCCAATGCTATCCTTAATTTTACAGTATACCTTGACCTTGAAAACGACTAGCACTGATTTAGATTAAGCAGGCTAGAATACATGTTTGATAGATTATTTTCAAAATAATCTGTCTAACTTTTACAACATTACTATTGCTAATATTAATGACAATTTGTTATTGCTACATTGTTACTGTATGCAAAAAATTAGCACCGTAATTTTGGTATTAGCTGAATTCAGGGAAACAGTAATACAGTAGGCTTTTGATCAAATTATTTCCCAATTGGTCAATATGAATATTTCGAATAAAAATATTCCATTAATTAATTTTTAATCGTTTCAAAATTATATGAATATTTCAAATTTTAGAAAATAAAAACAAAAAAATTCGAATAATTTCATTAAATAGTTAATGCATACAAAAAATATAAATATAAATGAAAGATTTTTGATTTTTAAAATAGCCTATGAAATTAAATAATGAAATTACTATCCGCGCTTTTCTGCCATCCAATGGTCAAAGATTTGCTATCCAAAAGTAAAATGATCAGAAAAAGAATTGGGAAGATTAGTTCTTGACGAGAGTGGGATTCGAACCCACGCCTCCGAAGAGACTGGTGCCTTAAACCAGCGCCTTAGACCGCTCGGCCATCTCGCCTCTGACTTAGCATAAAATCTCCCGATTGCTGAAACTTCTGAATTTCAATATAAATTTTAATTTTTTTTTTAAAAAAAGACTTTCTTCTCTGAAAAGCAATGGATTAGCTGAAAAAGTTTAATTGCTTGACAATTTTTTAAAATGATTTAATAAAATTTCCTAATTTAAATTATTAATTTTCTTTCTTCAAACAATAACAATTTTTGATTATTATCCATTAACTTAGAATACAAATTGGTCAAATTTCTGATTTCTTATCGAAGTTTATTTTAAAAATGAAAATCTTATACAAATTTGTTTTTTTTTTAGTTTTATGTAATTGCACATTTTTCTGACCAAAAGATCGAATGGCTTTGAAGCATTGATTTTTCAAATTTCAAATTTTTTTACATTTTTCAAAAATATCGATTACTTTTGCTTCAGCAATACTTTTGCTTTAATTAAACTTTTTTTTTTTTGTTATTTAGTTCTCTGATCTGATTGTTGTTTAAATCAATTATCATAATGGTATCATCTCAAATTTCCACATTTCGAACTTTTTGGCCTTTTTAGATTCTTGGCTTTTTTTTGACTTTGGCTCTTTTCTTGGCTTCTTCACCTTGATTTCTTTTTTATTGTTAAGTTTTTTCAATGTTTGCAATTTCTTTAAAATAAAAAAAAGAATTATTAAAATTAGCCAAAAAAAAACCCATTGATAGATTGAAATTTAGTTTCTTTTTTTTTTCCTCCTGTTTTATATAACAGTAATTTGCAATTGCATGCATATTGCAATGCATGAAAAATATGCAAACATAATTTTGCAAGTTAACAAATGATTAACAGTTGGATGCTATTATTGGTTCAATTAAATAGTAATGACTTTTGATTTTTTTTTTTTTAATTGATAATTTTCTTAATACACTCATACATTCCAGTTCAATATGCATTCTTTTTTTTTTGTTACAGTAATTAAAAAAAAAAAAACTTTCTTAACTACAGGAAGCAAACGTTTTATTGTATTTTCAAAGTAAAAAAAAAAAAAATTCTTATTTGTCTTTCATCAAACATAATTAAAATTCAAAATTTGAAATAAATATTTTGAAATTTCAAAAAAGTTGCAAAAAGTAAAACAAATAAAAAAAATGCTATCAGCATAATGTCATTAATTATTGTTTTCTAACGGATAATTTTGGCTATATTTCTATCGTAAGAGCAAAAAGATGACATAATTTGTTAATTAATGAGTCATTAACATCAATTTATTTCTACCGTAAGAGCAAAAAGATGATATAATTTATTAGTTAATGAGTCATTAATATCATAGTAATCATTACAAGCATCGTAATCAATGATGTCTTCTCAAAATGTATTCATATGATATTCAAGTTATCAAAAATTTTCAATTTATTAATTTTATATTCATTATTTTACATTCCTTTTTTTCCCATTTCAAAGTTTTTGCGAAAATTTTTCCAAATTTAATTGAAACTTCGAAAACAACAAAAGGATGACATAATTTATTAGTTAATGAGTTAGCAAAAGTGTTAATGAACCGTAATGTTTGTAATGTAACCATTTTGTAATCAATAATTAAAGTTTGATTAAATGAATTTACCATTTCCACACTAATTTTTGAAATTTTTTTCAGTTTATTAAACCTGATAATAATACTGTATAATATATCTGTATAATAACTATATAATAACCTGATGATACTGTATAATACTGTATAATAATTAGATAAGGATACTGTATAATGCATACTGTATAATTATGTACTGTATAATAACTTGATAATCTTGATAAAATTGATAAAATAGTGGTGATAATGTTATAATAATCTTGATAAAATTGATAAAATAGTGGTGATAATGTT
>NW_018108686.1:7339-14131 GCF_000183805.2 Loa loa | reverse complement strand
CCTGATAATAATACTGTATAATAACTATATAATAACCTGATGATACTGTATAATACTGTATAATAATTAGATAAGGATACTGTATAATGCATACTGTATAATTATGTACTGTATAATAACTTGATAATCTTGATAAAATTGATAAAATAGTGGTGATAATGTTATAATAATCTTGATAAAATTGATAAAATAGTGGTGATAATGTTATATCTGACATAAAGAGAAACAGTAATATACTGTTAATAGTGATAATTAGTGATAACAATATACGATGAAAGATTGCGCAGTATTGCTGTAACTACAAAATAAAATACAATACATTTCGATTTTGGAAATGAGTTAAAATGCAAATTTAAACAATAATTAAATAGAAAAAGACTTTGAAATTTGAATTCAGAAGAAAAAAAATGGGATTAGTGAAGGCAAAAAATTTCACAAAAATGAAAAATTGAATAAAATAAATTATCAGACTGAATTTTAAAAAAGCAAAAATTTCAACAAATTTGATGAAATTTGCAAAATAAATTTGTGATAATAATTATTGCAATAATTTGGAAAAAAAATCATTTTTAAAAAACTAATGCTTGTTTGAATTATTATTATTTCTATCGTGCCATAATTGAAATACTTAGCTTATTAGAATATTTAGCCAAGGATATATAGCCAGTGTATAGCCAAGCTTATTGGAATATATAGCCAGGAACATATGGCTCAAAATTTTTGTTCTATTCAAAAGACAACATACATATTATATTTATATCAATACGATAATCCATATTTGTAGTCATCTTGAAGATTAAATTAAATTTACTGTAACTTCCAAAAATTACGAAGTAAATTTGCTGTAGCAATATCAAAGTTCTTTCAATAATTATCAGGAAAAACGGAAACGGAAATCTCTTACAAGTTATGCAATTAATCAATGAACTTATCGTTATAATCCAAATTAAATGTTTCCATTCAAAATTAATTTTTACCATATAATAAAAAGTTAAATGTCGAGTTCTGTTAAAATTTAAACAGAAAAATTAAATGAAAATTTCAATTTAATTCATGATTTTGATAAAGACTTTGATAAGAATTTTGATATAATCAATTAATTGATTCACTTGTTGTCCATACTATTTGTAGTGTGAAGTAAGTTGTTCACTTAAAATTATTAATAACACGAATTATTTAATTAATTTACCATCAATATTTCTGTTATCATTAATCAGAATTGAACTTTTTCCACATTACCAATATATATTTCATTATTAGTTCCGTTTTAACATTTTATTTTTCAACGTATTCAATTGAAATTTATTTCAAAATAAATTGACTTTTCAAAATAAATTGATTAACTTTCTTTTAAATTTCGAAAAAAACAAAATATAAATTTGATTAAAAATTTTTCGAAATGGTATTTTAGCACTTTTTTTTTTAGTAAATGGTAATTACTTTATGGTAATGAATTAATACATCAGTATCATTTGTGATCTGAAATAAGATATTTGCTTAAAAAAAATGCATTACTTAATTACTTAATTCTTGTCCACAATTTAGCGAAATGATAATACATTGCGTAGTAGTGATATAATTGATAGATATTATCACTGATCTAATTAGGATAATTATTTATGACTAATCTAACGTATAATTCACCGAGCATAATTTTATTATTTCAGTTGATTTTTATTTTTCATTCTTTTAATTTAAGACATAAATTTAAGTAAGATACAACGATATAAATCTAAATCTGAATTACAATTAATTTGTGCAAGAAAATTAATTAGTGTAAGGAAAAAGAAAGAAATGAAAAAGGAAAAAAAAACAAGAGAAAGTTAATAATACGATAATTTTCCCTTCCACAATCAGTTTTTTTTTTCACTTTTAGTTGTCCCTCTTTTTTGTATTATTTTTATGCACTATCAATCGCTATCATTTAACCTTTAACCTATTAAGGACAATATTTGGCATATTTGCATATAGTATAAAACTCATGCATTCAATTTAATTTACATTTATTCTAATTTCATACTTACATATTTATTGTAGTTAATAAGTTAGGATAATAATGAAGTAGTTTTAATGCTTTTATTGATCAAAATTTTCTTAATGATTAATTACCCAGCAGCATATCGTATCAGTCACGTAATCATTAACAATATTTCGATTGTTATCTTTGGATGTTATCGTTGAATTTTTAAAAGAAATACGTGGGAGGGAGAAAAAAATGAAACGAAAAAAGAAAAATAAATTTGAAATGTGTTGAAAATTTTCTCATTCATTAGAGGAATTTCCATTGTTTAATCGTTAATATACCATATGGTTGTCCTCAATTTACCTTTCTGATCAAAAATCAACATTTTCTTTTACTTTCATTTTTTTTTTTTATTATATAAATTTATAGCACAATTCTTTTTTCCAACAATTAAATTTAAATTTGATTTGATCAAAAATTTTGTATATTCAAAAAAATTCAAAAAAATTGTTAGATATAATTTTTTTTTGTTTAGCTTAGTAATAACAACACTGGAAATGTTTTTAAAAATAAATAAAATCAGAAGCAATTAGAATTAAATTATTTTTAGCTTTTAGAAATAATTAAAATTTGAAAGGAGTAAAATTACATTTTCAGTTCTTAGAAATAATGAAAATTTGATTTAAAAAAAATTAAAATTTAATCGTTTAAAAAAATTTAATCGCTATGTTTAAAATTCAATTTTTTCAAAAAATTTAATTGCTTTGCTTGAAATTCAATTTTTTAAAGAATGATTAAAATTTCAAAATATATATTTTTTAAAAAAAAACGATCAAACTTTTTTTTTAAATAATTAATAATTAAAATTTGAAAAAATAATTTTCTTCTTTGTTCATTTATGCATTTATTTATGCATATATTCGTATGTATTTTATATGTTTTACGTACATATTGAAATGAATTAAATTAATAAATGAAATGAATGTATTCATTTTTAAATTTCAATCATTTATCTATCTTTGAACCGCTAAAAATAAAGTCTTTTTTTCTGAGAAAGATTAGTTTGAAAAGTGAAAATTTACATTTTTATGCTAAATTGCTTAACAAGAATTGAAAAAAAACATTTCGAATTAAGCAATTAATTAAACAAATTCTTTTCTATCCCAATAATTTATTTTCATTTTGCATTATTCGCTTAATTTTGTTTGCAACGTTCCAAACATTTCGAGCGAAGAATAAACGATTGAAAACATTTTTTTTTATTGTATTACACAAAATTTCAAAATTTAAAAAATAGAAAATCAGAAAACAATTTGAACAGAATGTTGAATTTGAAAAAAAAAAAAGTGGCATCGATCTGTTATATTTAATTTTCGTTTTCTGATGCACGGGATGAAATTAATAAATTTTGATTAAATGAAGATAAACAATTTCAAATATCTACAATTTTGTGATTAAGTACTTGAGTACTTCATATTTCGATAAATTTTGATCTTGTATGAAGCAATTTTTTTTTTTTTTCAAAGAATTCACTGTGATATGTAAATGAATATTTTGTATGGGAAAGTTAACCATAAAAGAAAATTAATGGAACTGATATGCATCTAATAGACAAATAATATAATGCTTTAATTAAAATAAATTTATTCCAATTCATCAAGTACTTCGAAATATTTTGCAAAAATAAAAATTTAAATAATTTCAATGAAAGCGAGATAAAATTAAATGCTTGTAAGCTTCATAAAATTTCCTAATTTTAATTAAATTTCAACAAAAAAAAATTAATCGCTTTTTTATAAATATTAATAATTGCTTGGTTGTGATTTTTCAGTGACAATTAAATGATCATTTCTATCCGATCATATTTTGTCCCTTTTCGTAAATCTGCTTTAAAATGGGAAAAAAATCTTTAACTGAACATTGTTGATTTCATTAAAAAATTTAACAGATCGAGCTGGAATTCGATGCATTCAATGATGGTTTGTTGGATTCAATGGATCCAGTGGAAATGTGACGAATTCAACGAAGGTTCGATGGATCCAATGGATCCAGTGGAAATGTGACGAATTCAACGAAGGTTCGATGGATTTAATGGATCCAGCGGAAACGCGACGAATTCAACGAAGGTTCGATGGATCCAATGGATCCAGTGGAAATGTGACGAATTCAACGAAGGTTCGATGGATCCAATGGATCCAGTGGAAATGCAAAGAATTCAACGAAGGTTCGATGGATTCAACGAATCTAGCCGAAATTCGATGAATCGAAGGAAGATTCGATAGAGTCAATTGAATTTAACAGGATTTCCATATATTATGCTAAAATTCGATGAATTTATTCAGTGGAATTTAATTTTATTGGAATATTTAAATCTTCTGAAAATTTTCTTTTTTCTTTTTTGGTAGACTTTCTTTCTTTTTTCTTTTTCCTTTCTATTTTCAACAAATAAAGAAAAATGACTAAAGCAAAACAAATTGTTAGTAAATGCGTGCATAGAAAGCTCAATCTTTTAAAAAAATCGGAGAAAAATTTTTTTTTCTCTCTATTCTTCTTCATTTTTCTTTTTTTCTTTTTTTCAATTGAATGATAGGTTTGAAAATTTTTTCGATAGAATAATAGGAAAAAAGAAAAAGAAAAAAAAGAGGGAAAGAAGAATTTTGTCGTTGGTTTATTTTAGATTCATTTATTTTTTTTCTTTTTTAGAGAAAGAAAGGAAAGATAAGAGAGAAAAAAGGAAGTAAAGGAGAGAAAGGAGGCGAGAGGGAAATGGAAGGCGAAAAAGAAGGAGAAGTGGATTTGAATAAAAATGAAATGATAAATTTACCAATGAGAGATTGGAAGATGGAAATTATTTGAAAAGATTGAACAAACAAATTATTTTATTTGAATTTTAAATCACTGACGAATTTTTTTTTTTTTTGCATATTTTAAATTTGTATTTATTGAGGAATAATGTGTACAATAATTTATGAAAATATTATTTTGTTCAATTTTTTTCCGAAAAAATTTTCAAAATAAAGAAAAAGAGACTAAAATGAACTCAATGTGAATCATTTACGAAAATATTTTCATGTAATTTGCCGCATACAATTATTTGTTTATTTGCTTATTCGTTTATTTGTTCATTTGTTTGTTTATTTGTTTGTTTATTTGTTCGTTTATTTGTTTGTTTCCTTATTACTTCATTAATTTATTTGTTTCTTTATCCGTTTTTTTTCCGTTTGTCTGTTTGTTTGCTTCTCTGCTTGTTTATTAGTTTAATTTATTCATTTGTTTATTTGTTTATTTGTTTATTCGTTTGTTTGTTCGTTTGTTTGTCCATTTTTTGGTTTGTTTGTTTGTCTGTTTGTTTATTTATTTGTTTGTTTGTTTATTTGTTTATTTGTTTCGTTTCCTTCTTTCTTTCTTTGTTTTGTCTGTTTGTTTCTTTGCTTTTTATTTTTTGTTTGTTTGTTTTTTTTTTGCCTAAAAAATTTTCATATAATCTTTGTCATCTATTCATAATTTTTTCCTTTCTAAAGAATTTTTTCCTATTAAAATTTTAATATGGAACTTCTTTCTTTTATTTTTCATTTATATATTATCTTTTTCCATCCATTTTTTTTTTTTTTTTTTCTTTAAAAACAGCACACATTTTTACTTCATTTCGTTTATTTTTTGATAAAAAAATTGATTTATAAATTGAAAAAAAAAAGTTTGTCATGTTCTATTCTTAATTTTTTTTAGGATCGAAATTAGAACTTAATGAATAAAATTAAAATGTGAAAAAAAAGCAAAATAGTAAATTACTAAAGTTAATTTTTAAAAAAAACTGATAAATTGTATTTTTCTCAAAATTTCATATGAATATTGATTGATTGTTTCTTTATTTTACATTTTCAGGATTGAAATTTATACTTAATGACTAGAATTAAAATTTGAAAAAATAGTTTTTTTTTCCTCCTTTCTTTTTTTTTTCTTTTCTTGTTACTTTTATTTTCAATAATCGTTTTTCAAGTTATTAAATAAATAAATGAATTAATTACTATACCTTAACAAATAAGTATGTATTATCAGTTCTTTTTTCTTTTTCACAATTAATTAAACATAAATCGATAAATAATTGTAAATTTACGTATGTAACATATATTGAATAAACACCTGTATACAATACTTAAAACTTTTATTGCTCTTTTAAATTTACCCACAATAAATTGTTTGCTTATTTCCGGTATAAGAAGAGAAAGAAAAAAAAAGAAGAAGGAAGTAGCAATCTTTTTTTGATAGGAGGTAAAATGCGGAGGAGGGTTGGGAAGTTAAAGATACTTTCAGTTTAAGTTAGAACTGGAAAAATGAGCAAACAAATGGCAAATGACAATGAAAAATTTCTTTTACCGAAAAAAAAGTAAAAAAGCACCAACATTGAGTAAGGAAATTGAATTTTTTTCATTTTTATTTTAAATTAAAATAATTTAATTATTAACAAAAATGTATTGCGATTTCAAGTATAAAATTTCATAGAAAATCTTCGGATGCAATTTAGTATGTGTATTTTATTTAACAATTTTAAATTCATAATAACAACATGAATTTTTTTAATCATTTAAATTTACAATTATTATTGTTTATAGATTCCAATTGAAAAATATTATAAAAAATAATATAATAATAATAATAATAATAATAATAATAATAATAATAATAATAATAATAATAATAATAATAATAATAATAATAATAATAATAATAATAATAATAATAATAATAATAATAATAATAATAATAATAATAATAATAATAATAATAATAATAATAATAATAATAATAATAATAATAATAATAATAATAAT
>NW_018108686.1:2271-6363 GCF_000183805.2 Loa loa | reverse complement strand
AATAATAATAATAATAATAAAAGCGATTAATTCATGTTAGCTCAAATTACAATGATTTTAAATACTGATATTGTCATTAACAATTGAGTAATATCGGCATTATTATTAGTCGAAGTATTATCGGCGTCATTGGCATTTCTTTGCTCCCAGATGGCATCATTGTCACATATTCGATGGGATGGGTCTACAATAACACCAGCATTATCATCATCATCATCATCATTATCATCATCATCATCATTATCATCATCATCATCACCATCATTATCATCATCACTATCGTCGGTATTGCTTGCGCCTTCAACCAAATTCACTTTTCACAACTCATCAACCTCTTCCTTTACAATATGGTCCTAAATCTTCCGTTGATAATATAATATTTATTATCAACACGAATTTATTTTATTTACAATTCCTACTTCTACTTCTACTACTACTACTACTGCAACTTATTATTACTGTTATACTGTATTAACTGATATAAATATTTTGAATATCAATACTAAAATTGGAAACGAGGTCAACATTGTTGACCATATATACTCGATTAGATATTATTCTTTGTTTGTCTCATATATTTTCTCCATTATTTGAAGAGAAAAAAAGAAGAGAAAAAACTATTATCCCGCCAAAAATTAATTAGATTTTTGTTAATTATTTCTTAAATTCATATAGACAAAATTTATCGATTGTTTTTTTTTCTTTTCTTATCATTGATAAGTGGTAAATTTTATATTTTCCGATCGAATTTTGGACAAAAAAAAAAAAGAAAAGCAATACGATAAATAAGAGTGAAGAAATCGATAAATAAACAAAGGAAACATGTTCTCTTCATTATTATCATTTTCATTTTTGATATATATTATATTATCTGTTAATTATTCATTAATTACATTTGCATATACTGATAATGAAACTTTATTGGAAACATATCGAACCATTGGGTAAGTTAATCTTTTCATTTTTTTCCCTCTCTCTCTCTCTCTTTTTCTCCTCTTCTCTCTTTACATACATTTCTTTTTTCTTTTTTTTTTGCTAAATTTAAAATTTTATGAATATAATATTGGAAATGATTTAAAATCGAAAAGAGTTTTTTCTTTTTTCTTTTTTTCATTTTCCTTAATTTAGAAATGCTGATTAATTTCATTTTCGGAATACTTTGCTAAAAGAATAGTTAGATGATAAAACGAAATAATTAATTTTGATAAAATGATTTTCGATAACTCTCTCTCTCCCCCCACCTCTCCTCCTCTCTCTGTCTCATCCCTTTTCCTAATCTTTTCAATTTATCAATGGAATTCATTTATTTAATTAATTATTTCGTATTTTGATTATTTCATATAGAATTGTAATATATTGTTTATTGAATTTCTATATTACTTGCTTAAATTATGACACGAATAAATCTTATGAACAAGGAAAAAAACAAAATATTAATTTTAATTTAAATTTTATAATTAATAATGTTATCAAATACTATAAATTTTCTGCTAATTCTTCTTTTTTTCTTTTAAATGATAATTAATTTAAACAATGATGAAGAGAAAAAATGATAGTATTTTTGATATTTAAATTATCTTTTGTATTATTATAATTTTTTTCGTTTATAAAATTATGTTTAACATTAGATCACATTTTTCAAGAGAATTAATTTTTATACAATATTGTTCATCAATATTGCAATATCCGGTTTGCATCCGGATTCGGAATATCTGAAATAATTATAACTGTTGAGATGCTTTCTTGTGTTAACGAAAATTACTGAGCATGTCGATGTGATTTCATTGAATATTAATTTATTTCTTTATAAATTTCATATCCGATTTTGCTTAATGATCTGATTTCCTAGTTTTTTTTTTTTTTGGTATTTTCCTTTTTTTTTTTACTATCGTCAAAAATTTATTCAGAACAAAAAGATTAAACTAAACAAAAGACTGGAAATATTCATATTAAATTAATTGAAATTGTTTTAAAACATTTAAATTTCAATATATTCATGAAGCTAATTCTAGTGAAACAAAAATAATAATAATAATAATAATAATAACAATAATATAATCAATTAACTAACATCAATTGATACGATTTACCAAAATATTATAATCTTTTGATCAATAAAAAATTCAATTAACAAATGTTCGCTAAAATTGAATAAGCTTTCGATAAAAAATTTGAAATTGAAAAAAAAGAAAGAAAATTTTTACTTCAAATTATTTTCAGCAAATAAAAAGATTTTTTATTTGGAATTGCATCAAGTGAAAATAAACAAACAAATAAACAAACAAATAAGCAAGCAAACAAACAAATGAACAAACAAATAAGCAAACAAACAAACAAATAAATAAACAAGCAAACAAACAAACAAATAAACAGACGGACAAACAAACAAATAAACGTACAAACAAACGAACAAACAAACAAACAACTAAAGAAAGAAATTCGTTTGTTTTGTTTATTTATCTGTTTAATTTCATCATTTTGCACTTTTAGAAATGCAAAATCTATTTAATTTCATCATTTCTTTAATTTCATAAAAAAAATCATTTTTTGTGAAATTTTATCAAAATTTCATCAAAATTTTATTAAAAAATCTAACAAAAAAATTTTTATCAAAAAATTTTATCTGTTTAATTTCATCAAAATGTGTTTAATTTCATCATTTTGCACTTTTAGAAGTTTATTTGGGATTGCATCAAATAAAAATAAATGAGCAAACAAACAAACAAATAAACAAACAAACAAACAAACAAACAAACAAACAAACAAACAAATAAACAAAGAAACAAACAAACAAACAAATAAACAAATTTGTTTATTTATTCATCAAATTTGTTTATTTATTCATCAAATTTGTTTATTTACTCATCCATTTAATTTTATCATTTTGCATTTTTAAAAGTGCAAAAACAGAAAATTAGGCAAAAAAATTTTGAATTAAACACTAATTTCCTCGTGAAAGCTATAATTAAATTTATTATTACAGAAATATTTTCCATATAAAGAAATAACTAAAAAAAACGAAAGAGAGAGAGAGAAAAAAATAATTAATTTTAATGATTATAACAGATGTGAAACAATTTTAATTGCTATCACGTACAAATTTTCCAAATTGCTTTTCCCTTTTCTTTTTTTTATTTATTTTTCTTTTTTTTGAAGATTCCGACATTTCATTTAATTTAACAACAATTATTCAAATTAATTATGGCACATATTTTCTTTAATTTTACAAATAAACAAATTTACATTTGAATTATTATAGGAAATTATTATACAATTAATTTGTTTCATTTTAAATTTATTTATTTATTCAAATTTGTGGCAATTATCATTGAGATTACAAATGGAATTGAATTGTTGCTTAATTCATTAAAAATATCTTTCATTTTATAAAAAAATAAATAAATCGTCTCTATATATTCATTTACAAAAATTAAATTTTTCTTTTAATATGAAATTAATTTTTTTCAAGAAAAAATTTTTTTTTTTACAAAATTTAAAAATTTATAAATCATTGAGAAAAATTGATGGGCCGAAACAAAAGAATTTATTGAATGATCGTGAAATCCTGGACAATTTACTTCGTAATTATCGATTCCCAGGTAATATACAAATATATATATGTTATGAACTTTTACAAAATAATTTTCTTTTTGACAGTGTCCTCGTAAAATGACAACAAAATTTCCATTAAAGTCAATTCTTGAATAATTGTAATTTGCAAAGATTTTATAAATCCCAGTAAATATACAAAGTAATGTTGCTTAAGATTATTAGATAATCTGGATACGGTGAAATCATGATAATAAATTGATAAGTTTAATAAGCTTTTTAGTTATTTATCATTTTTAATAATAACCTTTATGGTCATTTCAAGAACATCTTTATTGTCATTTCAAGAACACCTTTATTGTCATTTCATGAACCTTTACTGTCATTTCATGAACCTTTATTGTCATTTCATGAACCTTTACTGTCATTTCATGAACCTTTATTGTCATTTCATGAACCTTTACTGTCATTTCATGATTTCATGAACCTTTATGATCATTTCGTTTTACCGGTTATTTCATAATTTCATTTCATGGGATATAT
>NW_018108686.1:0-1403 GCF_000183805.2 Loa loa | reverse complement strand
AGAGAGAGGAGGAGGAGAGAGAGAGAGAGGGGATGAGAAAAACAATAAGAAAAAAGAATTTTTTTTTCCAAATAGAGGAAAAAAAAAAGGATTTAATGAATTTTAGTCACATTGTCATTTTTCTAACAATTGTTATATCATTAAAAATAAATAAATAATTTCTAAAGTTAGATATAACTCTTCACAGTATTGAATATATCTATTACGTGATGTTACGTGACGTTTGTTACACGTACGTTTAAAAATATGCATGTATAAATAAACTATTTATAGTACAAAAGAAAAATGAAAGCGTAAATTATTAAGAATCATTCAAAAAAATTAATAATATAGAATTAATGAAAAGAAATTAGTAATATATCGATAGTAAATTGGTAATAAAATTAAAAATTAGTTAAATTAAATTAGCAAATGAGTTAATTAGTAATAAAATTTGAAAATTAGTTAAATTAAATTAGTAAATGAGTTAATTAGTAATAAAATTAAAAATTAGTTCGATTAGAAATTAAAAATTACTAATATTATAGTGTAATTTTTGGTTAACAATAAGACAAAAATGGGTGGAAATGCGATTAATTTATGAAAAAGAAAGACCAAATGGTGGACGTATCCGTTTACGATCAAGTGAATTTTAATTTTTTATATTTTATAAATTTTATTTTGTATTTTTTTTTAAAAAAAACAAAAGAAATTATCTAAAAAAGGGAAAAAAAAGGATAAAAATAAAATTATTCATTATTCTATTTTCCCATATATATATATATATTATCGATCTTGAAATATTAAAAAGATTAAATTAATAATTTTGACTAAATTATTTTTATAATTTTAATTTTGTTTTTTAAGGTTCTTACATTTGGAATCCATTAATTACAATATTAAATGCATTAGAAATTCGTGTAATTGGAAAAGAAGAAGTGGAATTACATAGTAATGGAATGGTTGAACTTATACAAAAGTTTCTAATTTTTTTTTCTCTTTTTTTTTAAATTTCATTGCAATTTTTTTTACTTTTTTTGAATCTATTAATTAGCACACTTTTGTAATTCTATTTTTTATTTGAAATATAAATTATTGATTTAAAAAAAAGAAATACAAACTGTTTCATTATTTGCTCAATAGTTAAATTGCTTATTTGGCTTAACAAATAAATGCTGATAAGCTGATAAACTGTTATCAAACACTTTAACTTTTGAAATTAAGTTCATCTAGACCGAATTTGAACCTTTGTATTTGCACTCGTGCACTCCCATTCAAATTATACAGCCCCGTTAAGCCCCAATTTTATTTCTTCTTGTACTGCCATAAAAAACNGATACCATCACCAGTTGACCTTTGACCCTNACTTGAACAACAATTTGGTAACAAATACCAACAATGTTATTCTGATTCGCAGATTCATT
>NW_018108685.1:34073-37793 GCF_000183805.2 Loa loa | reverse complement strand
ATGTCAGCAATGGAAGCCATTAGAAAAAATCTGATTGTTGGAGAGAGGGGAAAAACAATAGTGTACAAGTAAATATGTCAGCAAAGGGTAGAGGTCAAATGATAGGTACGTAAAGTGATAACATACACTGTTGAAAAAAATGCTGTCTCTTTTTTTAGCTGTTAGTAGAATAAATTTAATTTCATCGATTTGGAATGATCAAAAAATTTGGTTCATTTATATACTTATCAAATGCAATTCCAAAAAATTTCTAACCCTTAATGAAAATGTGATGCTAAAATTACAATAAATCAAATAAAAAATTAAAGGCTTAATTATTACATGTGAATTGTTAAAGCCATTTGATCAGCTTGTATTATACATTAGAAGAATAGGATAAACAAGAAAATAGAACAGTAGAGTTTTTGATGGTGGATGAAAATAAAGTAAACGCAATAAATGAATAATAGAATCATCGATAAATTCTAAAATTAAATATTCAATTTAAAAAAAAAAAAGTGAAAAAACAAAGGTGCAGAAAAATCAATATTAAATTGTCATAAGATATGATAGAAAAAGCGTACTTATCATTCTTTGTTAATCAGAAATAAAAATATTAATGATAATTTTCTACCTTTTTAAGCAAAAAACAAACGATTCTTATTTACTGTCTCATTTACTTTCTTTTTCTTTTTCCTGTAATTATTCACTAATATGATAGGTAAAATTATTCGACAAGAAACTGAAATTAAATTTTATTTATTTAAGCATCTTATTTTCTTTTTTTTTTTTAAAAACAACTCATTATTCAAAACATGAATACATCTAAGAAAAATTACAAATACTGAAATTTTTCCGAAATTTTGCACAAAATGCTATATTATTTCTGACCTGAGTAATTTGAGTTACGTAAGTTACAATCACTTCAAATGATTAAGTTATATTATGAAATGGGAAGCATATATTAGATATGCAACAAAAATGATATGATCATAAATGATTCATGTTTGTTACATAATTAAAGTGTTAAAGTTAGGGTAAATTATTAATTAATCTTGGACTTAAAATCGTGATTTGAATCTCAAATTTGTGAAAGAGAGGGAGATTGGGAAGTTTCAAACTGTTATAGTTGACACTGCCTTTCTTTTGAAATTTTATGCCCCCAGATACTGTTATTAATTCAGCAATACTATTGATGATATTACTCTTTGGAATATCTCAGGCAATCAACCGGGTAAAACGAATTCCACTTAAACATAGCAATGCTATTAAGTAGTAATTAAATATACATTATTTGATGACAATAAATGGCAAATAACAACGGAAATGCATGCATTATATCTAATTGATGAAAGTCAATTTTTGTGCGACAAATAATTAGCTATTAATTAATTGATCAATTAATCAATCAATCAAGAAACCAATCATTTAATCAATGAATGAAAATTCTGATATCAAAATTTATAAATCAAGGCGAGACATATGTAGGCGAGGAAAACTGTTAGCATTGCATTGGCCAGCATTCTATCGCTAAATTCAAATTGTGGTCGTCCCTCAAATACAGCCTGAAAACTTTTTGCTAGCAAATGTTGCTGATATATTTGCTTCCAAAAATTTTTCTGTCACAGCCATATTTGCAAATAAACAATTACCATACTTTATTTGTATATTTTTGGCATGCATGCAAGTTAACTTTATGCAGACCAGAAAGATTAAAAACACACAAATATATGATACAATTCCTGAACTGAATATGCTGAAGTGTTACTGCAAAAATTTTCTTCAACAAATGTATGATAATGTATCAATGTCACTTTAGAATTCTAAATATGATAATTTTTATTGAAGGAAAAAAATCCGGAGAAAATGGCATGCGATTAATTTGTACAACTAATATTTGCAATTTTTTTTTAAAGTCTTTATTAAAATTGGTATCAATTCCACTATGACATAATAATTAATTAAGGTTAATTTTTTTCCTTGCTGCTGTGAATCAATAAATATCATTGAGAAAGCATGCTGTACTTAATTATTAATTAAAAACATTAATTAAACCATCAATTTCCTTGCAAATTCGAATTAAAATTAATTATTTCCCTATACTTTATAATATTTATGCCAATGATGGTAACAAAAGTTTCATAAAATCATAAAAATAAAGAACATAAAATTAGAATTCATTACATAAAATCCGTATCTCTTTACACAACTAAACTTAGCATATCTCCTTACGTTAAAACTCCGAAATTTAAAAGGAAGTATTAATAATTAAATGGGTGTATTGAAACAAAAAATCACGTAAGTAAACTTCACGTAACTTGTACAAGTGCAAGTGTGCTGCATGCTGTGACCTGTTGCATGCAGCATATTGATGCGTGTTGGATTTTTACCGCTAATGTTTTCAATAATTAATAAAGGATGCATTTATAAAGTAAAATGGATGCAAAAGCTATAAAAAATTAAGAATACAAAATTTATGAAATTTACAAAATAATGGAAAACTTTCGATAAAAATTCTTTTTTTAAAACAGTATTTGACAACTTTCACTGTTCTAAACTTGAATAAACATTGGGATATTATTATGGATAAATTAAAGCAAGATAAGCAAATAGAAAAAGGAAATGGTTGGATTTAATTCTATTTTATTTTTAATAACTTTTCCTTTCGTCACCATCGAGCATTGCTAATTAGAAAATTAAAGATAAAAAGCGACATTAAAGAGACAAGAATGTTAAATCTCACTTATCAACAAAGTGCGATATATTTCTTGATTTGCACGATCTTTTAATTGATCTTGATGACTCCTTATCAACTTAATAAACAAGTACTGAAGTGGGAAAAATTGCTGCAAAAAAAAGGAAGAAATTGAAAGACGAAGAGCTAACAAATATTAATTTCAATTAAATTAAATTGATCGATTTGAACGATCTAGCAAAAGTATGCTTAAATTTCACAAATTTGTAGAATGCTAAAATTATAGTAAAAAGTTCTCATAAGCTTTGAATTATTTCTGCACTGCATGATGGACATTCTGAATTCTGAAAGTTGATTTCTTTTCCGGTCTTAAAATATCCTAATTCTGACTTAGTACATGCAGGAATGATTAAACAGAGTATCATCTATTAAAAAAAATCAGTGGGATCGATTGATCGCCCGGTCATTCAATTAATCAATTAATTAATTAAAGTTGACAGCCTTTATTACAATGACCCTAGCAAATGGTGCGAAAAAAGAATAAGGATAGAAATTAAAAATTAGTTTTTAGAAAACTTTTTGTGCATTGAAATATACCATAAATAGGCTATTTATTACTTAATTGGCAAAATTCTGATTTGGATCGTTGTTTTCATTAAGTTTTTGATTTTAGAAAATCAAAACTTCGAAGTTTTATTATTATTTCAAGTTCTCTAGGGAAGAAAAAACGAAGTAGACTTCAAATTTCCGAAAAAATATTCCTACAGGAAAAAAGTTCACTAATTGATTGAAGCCAGTCATCCATATAGAATTTTCTAATATATCGATGAAATAAAAATTGTGGTCAATCCTTCAGCACTCCGAACTATTGCTTACGAGTCAGCTGGTAGCGTCACTAATAGCTGTTCATATTGTGCCAATAAACCTTCCACCACCGCCGTATGGAAGGCTTCCAGACCTGCTAATGTTGCCTTTCTTCTTCCATAACTCGGACTCTTATAATCCGGTCGTTTCTAAAAAATGTGAACAAACGTATGTATATATGT
>NW_018108685.1:22514-33805 GCF_000183805.2 Loa loa | reverse complement strand
TGATTTGGATCGTTGTTTTCATTAAGTTTTGATTTTAGAAAATCAAAACTTCGAAGTTTTATTATTATTTCAAGTTCTCTAGGGAAGAAAAACGAAGTAGACTTCAAATTTCCGAAAAATATTCCTACAGGAAAAAGTTCACTAATTGATTGAAGCCAGTCATCCATATAGAATTTTCTAATATATCGATGAAATAAAAATTGTGGTCAATCCTTCAGCACTCCGAACTATTGCTTACGAGTCAGCTGGTAGCGTCACTAATAGCTGTTCATATTGTGCCAATAAACCTTCCACCACCGCCGTATGGAAGGCTTCCAGACCTGCTAATGTTGCCTTTCTTCTTCCATAACTCGGACTCTTATAATCCGGTCGTTTCTAAAAAATGTGAACAAACGTATGTATATATGTATATATGTATATATATATATATATATACGTTTGTTCATATTTCTTATATATAACCACTTACAAACTTACAGTTCAGAAAAAAACAATATAGTCTTTATTATGATGCCCTCAGGAAAGCCAATCAATCCAGCAACAATAATAACAATTACGACGACAACAAAAACAACAACGACAACAACGACAATGGTACCAGTGACAACAACAATAGTAACAGTAACATACGACAACAGCAAAAGCAAGGATAACGGAAGGATAATAAAATAAGAATAATGCCATATAAATTTTTTCTTTATATCATTAAAATGTGTGAAAATGATAAAAATTTCAATATTAGATTACTATTTCATTTATAAGATTTAAATTTATGGAAATTCCAGTTATATATAATTATTGATTATCGCCATCATATATCTTACTAAAATAATATAATGCTTAGTCCAGTAATTGTATTTAGTTATGTAATTAAATGCAATTATTTCAATTAATGTTTTACCTCGGGAACACCGATCCGTCGACATGCTGCCAAAAAACTATCAACGTTACGCCGACATTTTGGTGGTGACAATGGCAACTATAAAAAGAAATTAATTTTTCTTTGAGTTTTTTACTTTGTGGGATATCACAAAGTAACAAAAATTGAAATTTTTTAACAGAGGAAGCGATATTTAACAAAGAAATTTATAATATATAAGAAATTAAAATTAAACAATTACTCGTCCGAGATTTATCACTATTTATATGAGTACTCGTAACTTTTAATGATTATTTATTTGAGTAGATATGTGATTTGTGTTGTAGTTCATAAATTTAAGCCAAACAGATAAATGATTCAAAATGAGTTGGAAAATTTCACGAAGTAAAGTGAACTGAAAATTATTTACCTCTTCGGAAACTGGCGTGAACAAACTATGCACCGCACGTAAACGTATTCGATTGGCAAAATTACATAATTTAACACCATCAGCTAATGTAGCTGACAGTTCCGATCGTCCTGATGGCAGTGTTATATTTAAACGACCTTCGAGAATCTAAAATTATAAAATTCATAAAAAATAATTTATCAAAGTTTTCAAATTACAAATTGAGCAAAATTAGCTGATAATAATTGGAAAAAATAACAGTATTGTGCTAATAAAAAATGACGCATTGTGGTAAGATCATACAAGTTTACTTTGCAGTTAAGTACTGATACTTGCGGTTTTTGAATTTCTTTCTTCGTTTTATTATTTTAATAAAAATTTTTAAGATTTACAAGGAATTCCAAACTTACATAGTTATTTCCAGTCTATTAGTCTCATCACACAATCACTGCAGTGTATCTCTTTATATGACTTATCATCTAGCAGACTTCAATCAACCGGAAGTACCGATAATCAATCAGCAGCTTTTAATTTAAAAATAAAAAATAAAAGTGTTTCTCCAAGAAAGCTTGCCTTACGCATATTTTCCACAATATTACCAGTTCCACTTATCGTTGTATGATTGATAGGTGAACGATGCAATCTGGTACGTTGTGTCTTCGTTGTAGCATTTGCAATTGATTTTGATTCTGAACAAAAACGTTAAAGGTTTAAATTTAAAATTAAACTGAACTTTAATATTTGAAAATACTGAAAGATTTGAATTCGGAAAAAAATAAAACTAGCAAAAAGGATCACTTCTTCAAGACTAATAACAACTATGATTATTGTGGTAAGACTTAAAAGTTTTAAAAATATAATTGTAATTGATTTTTACTAATATTATCAATAAATATATGCATTAGTGAGAAACTAACTTGTCAGTGATGACATATTATCATTCACACGTGAATTAGTTAAACATGTAGAAACAGAATGACGTTTATCAGTGATAGTTCGATTAGATGATGATTGACTTGTTGTTGATGAACATAAAGTTGATGTAGCAGACTTGCTTGAAGACATGATACGCTCACCTTTGACTGGTGATACATGTGAAATCTAAAATTTTAAATTTGAAACTTGATAAAGTGATAATTTAAACAAGAAAATTTGACGAATCATCATTAAGTTAAGGTTTAATGACAACTATTGGATATTTTTTGCTGGTGTTGCTGAATATATTTTGTAAGCAAAGCAAACTTTCTATTTGAAGAATTCAAGTTAAACAAATTATCCCACATGCTTTCATCCGAATTTCTAAAAAAAATTTCATTTGATCGATTGTACTAGAGAGGAAAATCAATCATACATTAATATAATACCAATACTATACTAAAATTACTTACTGCAATGGAAGATGATACTGTATCCGATGGTACAATGAAACGTGTTGTTGTCTCGGAAGCACTTACATTTCCGGTTGATGACGAAATGGATGCAACCATTGAAACGGAATCTATGGTTAGATAACTATTATTACCTGTAATTTGATGAAATATTTTTTTGTCAAATTTCATGTTATTTTATTGAACTTCAAAGTACATTTTAATTTTGTTTAAATTTCACTGATTAAACGTACTAATTGAAGTTGACATACATTTAATACAGAAAAAGTAAATTAAATTTGGCAAACAAGTATTGCTGTGCTTTAATATTGTCTAGTTAATACTATCATCTCTTTTTTAGTTCAAATTTATTGAAAATTTTTTCATCAGAAACGGAAAAACAGAGTTGTCTACAAATAGGGTGGAATCAATATTGCATTAATATGATATCATATTATATTAAAATTAATTACGAACCTGATGAGATCGAATCTTCGACAACCGGTGATAAGCATTTCGGACTGTTCTGTTGATGATTGGTGATTGTTAGAAATGATAACATTTTTTGATCATTTGCATTAATGGTGCCTATTTTTTAGTTTCTATCAAATCCGAACTGATAATTGTAGGTAGTGAATCATCGATCATTGTTGTTATATGATGATCCAAAATATCTCGAAAGTTACTGCTGCTACTACTACTTCTAGTACTAGTGATACTACCAGTAGTAGTAATACTACTTATATTACTATTATTGACATCTCTTTTGTATGTTGCTGTGGAACATTGAATGCAATGTTGATTATTTAATCTTTGTTCCTCTTCTTGAAGTGTATTATTGTTTTTGATATCAGGTATCATCCCATTACTTTGTCCTTTATTATCATCCGTTTTTTTGTTTCTGATTCTGAAAAGAAAAGTGTAATATTGACTTTTAAAAATTTTGTTTATTGCATTAATAAATTAAATATGTTGTTCAAAAAGTCAAAAAAGGAAAGAAGAAAACTGACCTTGGTTTCTTGTAGTAACAGGTGCATTGATAGTTACAGTAGTAGTCATCGGTGTAACGATAGCTTGAGGTCTTTGAGTATTAGACGATGATATGGTAGATGAATATAAATTGGTGGATGAGGTAGTAATGATGGAATTATTGGAACATAATTCATGACTGATTGTGGTGTGTTGTTGTTGATACGCTGATAAGTCGTATAATCCACATGGATTTGATGAAGTTGTACTGGCAGCTATCTACAAAAGTGTAATTTAAATTTTTGTTAAACAAATTTGGAATTAAAAATCTGCGAAATTCAACATGCATGTGGAAGGAAAGTTATGAAGAATTCTATGAAAAAGACGAAATGAGGAAAAGTTGACAATTAGTAATTAGTAAATTAGTAAAGACAAATTAGACAGTTAGTAAATTAGTAATAGTAAAATCTCTCATTACTACCCAAATAAGTGTCAAAATAAAAAGATAATTAAGGGTGAAAAAATGTTCCTTTAATCAACTAATCCTTTTCTTTCCTTGTTTTTTTCTTCGATTTGTAAATTTAAAATTGAATTTAAGAATTTAAAAATCTCCATCCAAGTGTATTATAATGGTAATATTCAACATAAGCATCATACAGTAAAGGACTGCGAATGACGAAAGTTTTATTATTATTCCGGTGATCAATATAAAAAGCTATACTCCGGTACTCTGATAAATAATATGAAAAGTTATGTTTCGATTTGGATCAAAAAAAGAACCTAGAAGGTCGTAGTGAATGCATGCAATATTTGAAATTATAATTAAGGAGAAAATGATATGATAAGAAAAAAGAAACATTATCAAGGGATTGAAAAGTGAAGTAGGAATAAGGATAATGAATAGATTGAAAACATGCCTTGAGAAGATATAAAGCAAACTTGGAAGAGTGGAAAATGGAATTTTGATTAAATTTAAACAATTTTATTAAAAATTTGTTTTTATGAATTTCTCGGTAAAATAAAAAAGAAAAAAAAGAAAATGAAAAATCTCGATAAATTTGCAATGATGTATGCTAACAGTACTTATTCATTTCTTTTATCACAGAAAAGAACACAGACTTTTTCTTTTTTTATTTTTTTATCGATCAAATATGAAAGGTCATTGCTGTTACGGTCTGTCATTAGGAAAGGTTGCAAATTAATTTGTTTTATTAATTTGCAATTTCAATTTAAATTTGGAAAATTGGAGCAAAAATTTTAAAAAGTAGAAGTTAATAAGAAAATGTAACAGTCGCTCAAAAGAAGCCACACATTTGTTCAATGATTACTTTGTTTTTTAACTCACCTGATTACAGCTCCAACAACAGATAGATAGAAAGCAATGGTAACAGTATGTAATACTCAGATCAGATAAGATACTACTTTTTTGATTCATTTGTATGGTTATACCATTCCTAAAAAAACCTTTTTCCATTGATTAAATCCGGATAAAGGAAGATATTTCTACTATCATTATAAATTTCATCCGGTTGAAGATATTTCTCCAGTCATTGCAAATTCCATCTGATTGAAGATACTTCTACTATCACTATGGATTTCATCCAGTTGAAGATATTTCTATTATCAATATTAGATATCCAGCATTTTTAAAATCACTTCTGGATGAAAACATTTCTACTACCATAACTAACTGCATTTTTGATTAAATCTGTTGGAAACATTTCTACTATCATTATTAGCAGAGATTACTTTTGGATTGGATAAAGTGACAATAAAGTGACATTTGTGTCATCGTCAACTACAGCTGTTTTTGTCATCAATTTTGTCGAAATCTTACAAATATGCAAAATATTCGAAAGTTTAATTATGAAATACATCTTTAACTCCCTTTGAGAAATAATATTTTCGTAATCCCAACAATTAGCGGTAGTAATAGTATCAATAGCAACAGTTAAGTGATATGCAAATAAAGCGAACGAAAACATGCAAGAAAAATAAGAAAGAAGTGAGTTGTTAAGAGGGTATCTTTTAGCAATGATTTTACTATTACTCACCAAAAAAAGAAAGAAAGAACAAAAAATCAATTTAAGGAAGTGAAAAAGAAAGAATAGGGAAATCAAATCTGTCGTGTTTCCTGTAAAATTTCCGATTTCAAAATAGGAAAAAGTATCGTGATAATAACCATCCTGTTTCAGTCTTATAATTAGGTAAATATCAATTTCTCGAAATAACCTCATGATAACAATTTAAATAATTCTGTTCAATTTATTCTCATCAAATTAATGCTATCAATAGTATAAGATTAAAAAAGGAAACGATAATATCGCCAATTTCTTCGGAATATCCATTGCATTATAATAAATGATATCAGTTTTAGATTTCCCAAACATTTTATAAGAGCTGAAAGTTATAGAAGAAAAAAAGATTGAGCGAAATAAACGATAGCTTTAAGGCTAAAATAAAATGCTAAAATTGAACCTTTTGAGCATACGCATGCATCACTTCCTTTAATAGGTCACCATTACTGTTCTCAGCAGAATTATCCTTTGACTCTAAGCCATTGATTGCGACAATAGCTTCCCAATTGGATGACAATAACTGTTGCTGTTGCTCTTGCCGTTGTTGTTGGTGATAATGATGATGATGCAGTTGATTAGCTTCATTAATATTGAATAAACAGCCAACTTGTGGTTGAAACTATAAAAAGCAAAAAAGAAAAGGTAGAAGAAAAAGTAAAATTGATGATAGAATGGTTGATATGAAGGGTTAAAAAAAGTATACCATTGTGATGGTTATATTTATGATACCTAATGATATAATGATTACAGGGATAATATATCATCTCTAATTGCTTAATCTTTTTCTCTTTTCTTTTTTTTTTTTTTTATTACCTATCATTACATTTAACTTACATTTATGCTACAAATACGTACATGTAACAATACGCACGTAGTACTTTTAATTAGTATTACACTTATACTACACGAGATCTTTTAAATGTTTGCTTTACAAACGAATGCAGGATTAAGAGAAGCAAAAAGTATGAATGTCTAATGAATAAATAAGTTAGGAGCAAAATTAATTTAAACAAAAAGAACTTAAATTGTCTATAACAGTCAAAATTTTGAAATACATTCAATGAAAAGTTGCCGCAAATAGAAGTTTAAAGAAATTACTTCTTTGAAACTTACTTTGTTACTAAAATTTTAATATAGTATTTGTAAGTAAACGTATGTCAGAATGCATTACTCCTTAGTATATTACATCATTTATCATGCAAAAATCGATGTGTAAAGTAACCTCACGAGAATAACGATTTTCATCAGTAGTTGATGCATAACCAGAATCACTACCACCTACAGTATTAAAGCGAGTGGCACGTGATCGCCTTTCAAAACGACGTCCATCACCGATACTTTCTATACTGCAATAACATATATCAAACTTATTTGGGCAATAAAGTTATTAATATGAATTTCGGTACACAATGAATTAATAGAAATACCTGAGTATCAAAAACTGATTCAATTGGTTATTCGCCCTATAACAACCTAAATTACCCTTTTCAGATATTAAATTTGATCATTTCAGTAGTTGAATGCATTGTTTAGAAAAGAATCATTCATTCATTCAAAATCTTACAGAAATTCATTTACAACAAATATCGCAAAAGATGTTATCTCTAATATTCTCAATTATCATGAATATCTCAGGATAAGGTTGCCCAAAAAAAAAAGAAACTTCCAATTTTAGATTTAAACTGCTTCCGTTGTTTGGAAGTATTTACATAGAAAATTTACTTTTGTCCTCTTCTTAATGTTGCATTTATGGTGAGTGGTCGTTTAAATGTATGACTGTATGCTTTCGTTGCATTATCAATTGTTCGTCCAGCGTGTGATCGCAACCATTTAAATGCATGTTCACGACCCTAATAAATAGATATACATTGATTACTTGATGAAAATTTGAAATAAATTTAAATAAATTCAAATTTGAAAATTGAAATGTGTAAAAGAATGTATTAAATAATAGTGACTTATAGTAAAAATTAACACGCTTAATTTGAATATATCTTTTGAAATTAGTGAAAATATTGCATCAGTAAATAGCGATATTAGTATATTAGTAGCTTCAAATAGATTATTAATTGAATCTTTAAATGGGTTATAAATTAATCTAGATTTTGTATAATCAGAATAGGAACTAATATCACCACTGATAATTGCAATTATCATTATCTTATAATCACTGAAAATCACCATTACCGTCATCCTATTTCTATTTTCTGTTTATAATTGTGTATATGCATCCAAGGTATTGATTTGTTACTCTGATATCTTAATAAACTAGAATTCTAGTGGTTAAAGGTTATTTCGACGATATTTCCGGATATACATGGATCGAAACGAAATAGCGTAACATTAGCCATTCATTGGCATTATTAGGTTTTTATCAACATTTCATACTGATAATATGCTTAACTGTTAAAATTTGTTCATCCTGTTTTTCCGGACATGAATCCGGCAAACAACCCATTAATTCTAAAGTTACAAACGAAATCATTTCTCACAAATTATTCAATTGATTAAAAAAATTTACCTTTGAGCAAAGTTTAGCAGGTGGTGCTGTGAGAGGGTTGAAATCGATACAAAAATCGACCAATGTACACATATACCGTATATCGAACGGTAATTCACCGAGCTTATTTTGCGATATATCTAATACTCGTAATTCCAACCGTGAAATTTCTGAAAAAATTTTAAAAGAAGTTTTTGCAAAATTTACCAACAAAAAAAAAAATGACTTTAACAGGAAATTGGCAATATTTATTAAAAGAAGAAGGATAAGTAGATATGAAAGTGTTTTCGTATCGAATGATATGTTGATACTATAACATTCAATATTTAACTTTAAAATTTTGGGACAAATTATAAATTTTGAAATTGTTCCATTCAGACATTCACATGGTTTAATAAAGCGCCATTTTCATAATTGCTTGTAAAAAATTAACAAAAATTTCATACACAGAACAATTCTCACTAGTTTATATCTAATTCTTTTTCGTCACTAAAAAGCACAAAAAAATATGAAATATTTCGATTAATATTTAAAATAAATTTTAGCGGGAAAAAAAATCGAACAAAAATTTAGCAAAATCTTTCTTTTCCAAAATGTTTCTCTTCAGTGGATTATATTTTTTAAAATCAAAAGTGAAAATTATATTGAAATATTATGAAATCATTCGAATTTATTGCAATTATTGCAAAATTACTTTAGTCGGTTTTTTTTCCAATCTTTTCTTTGACAAGTTTTTTTTTTACTTTCAGTTAAAAATTTATCCATTCCCTTTCTAGTCAATGCAAAAATGTGGAATCAATAATAATCCACCAAATTATCTCGGATAACCAAATTATATGGTTAACCATCATCCCTTTCCGCCAGATGGGCGCATTTATCTCGTTTCATGCCGCACATCAATTTCCTGCATCGAAAAGAAGCTTCCCATTTCAGTTTTGGTAATTACATATTTGGTTTGTCATTTATTCAATGGCTATAGCTTTAAATACTTTATTTGAAGCATATCCAAGTATGTTTGCTATTAAAATAATTTTTGGAAGGTCCATTTCTGTTTTTTTATTTTGTTCTTTGCTAAATGACTTCATTTTAGTAAGTTAAGTACCAAAGGAAAAAAGCCAAACAATAAATCTTATCTTCACTTGTCTTTATCACGAAAATATATCAACAAGTAATGCGTATTCTACTGATAATGCAATTGAACAAATGATATGAACAGGTGATATCATATGAAGCAAATTTTAGTCTATAATTTTTACTCTCAAAGAAAATGTACAAATAAATTGGGGACAAAAAAAGGAAAAGAGTGAAATAATTATTCTACATTTTAAATTGAAACGAGAACATTTCGAAAAATATGAAAATAAATTAGGGGAAAACGGGGAAAAAACTGAGTTAATTATTTCATATTTTAAAAGTGAACTGCAAATGTTTCACTAAAATGGAAATATGGGCGATAAATTTTTAGGATGCAGAAATCATTTAAATAATATAGAGTTTTATTGAAATTTAAAATAAGATAAAAGAAAAAAGGGAGAAAGAATATGCGATATAAATTGATTTACTGCTAATTATGGAAATTTACCAGTAAAGAAAAGGATTCATTAGATTCAAGTAGTCATAGATTTAAATAGATATCATGAGAAATCAATCAAAAGACAAAATTAACAACATAATGAACAAATTGATTAATTTAATTTTATTCAATGGGTTGACGATATTCGACCGTAAGACATTTTATGATAATTTTAATCAGAAGGAATAATTTATTTGCCAAAATAAGTATAGAATATCATTTTCAGTAAAAAATAATCAAATCTTTAATCACTGCACAAAATTTTTTATGCTATCCCATTGTTCAGCACGTTTGGATTGGTCAATGTGAGCTACTTAATTAATTTTAGTAATTTCACTTTTTCCCCTTCTCTTTTCATACTAACAAACTAACAAAAATACCTTTCTAATAATACGACCTATTGAAATGTGTGCTATGTGTGTGTGTGTGTGTGTGTGTGTGTGTACGTGTATGTGCTGTGTGTGTGTGTGTGTGTTGTGTGCGTGCATGTGTGTGTGCCCTTCCCTTTTAAAATAATCGAGGTCACATAATTTTTTAATTCATTAGAAATAATTTAATAAACCTGAAGGCAAATGAGTCAGCTGATTATCTCGCACATTGAGCACTCGTAGCGATTTTAATAAGGCAATATCAGCCGGCAAACTTTTCAGCTTATTACAACTTGCATCCTGCAAATATATTTCAACGAAATTGAGCCATCCAATTCATCACATTTTTAGCAATATTTCAAGACATTCAAGAAAAAAAATGAAAAAAAAAAATAGGAAATGATAAATTAGTCGTAAAATGTAAAAGAAAACTTTCAATTTGGACTATGCGACTTCGTTTCATTAATAATTCGCGCAAAATTTTTCTTAATTGACCAGAAGCAACGTCAAATCCGTTCACAAAATGGATAAATTTATAGTAACACTATTTGAGAAAAAATACAAACACTATGATCATCATATTAAATTGATATAATTATAATATCTAAGAGCATATTAAAAAGATTAAAATTATCATACCAATTCACGTAATGAATTCGAAAGCTGTCGAATTTCTCGTGGGATGTACTCCAATCGATTACCCGTTAAAAGCAGAATTTGTAGAGGTATAGAAAATAGAGCTGATGGGATGTTCATCAATTGATTACCACTGTAAAAGAAAAAGGAAACATTCATTTGACTGACAAAAAAAGGGAAAGTTTTCTAATTTACACTTTTTCATCTTGTGAAATTAACAAAATTTACATTTCATTCCCGCATGGGTCAGCATAACAATATTATCATTATCATTACCATTATCATTGTCATCATCGTTATCATTATTATTATCATTACTATTGTTTATTGTTTATTGTTTATTGTTTATTGTTTATTATTATTATTATTATTATTATTACTTATTATTATTACTATTATTATTACTATTACTATTATTATTATTATTATTATTACTATTATTACTATTATTATTATTATTATTATTATTATTATTATTATTATTATTATTATTATTATTATTATTATTATTATTATTATTATTATTATTATT
>NW_018108685.1:16564-22171 GCF_000183805.2 Loa loa | reverse complement strand
TTATTATTATTATTATTATTATTATTATTATTATTATTATTATTATTATTATTATTATTATTATTATTATTATTATTATTATTATTATTATTATTATTATTATTATTATTATTATTATTATTATTATTATTATTATTATTATTATTATTATTATCATTATTGTCATTATTATTATCATCATCAATCATTATCATTATCATTATAAACATAACAACGGATATAACGATAAATAATTGTCACTGACAAGAGTGATAAATCGTAATAAATAAAGTGAGACAAGATGAAAGAAAACCAAGCTGTCAATCATCAATCATAGCATAATGATAAGTGATAGTGACAGTATAACAACAATCGCAAGCAATAAAGTTTTTTTTTCTAAGTAACAGTCATATCACTCCCTTTAACTTTTTAATTTTCAAACTGTTTGATTATTTCAACCATTGCAAATTATCTGTGCATTTACATACAGAAAACTGCTGCAGTTCGCTCATTTCTGACATTTATTCTGTCTTAAATTTTAATAAATTTGAATTTCGAATCGATTTTTTTTTTCAAAGGACAATAAAGATTGCGAAGAGCCAGCAAATATAGTAATTTGCTAGGCTGAAATTGACGGGCCATTTTATGGATAGCCAATTTTTGGCCTTCCGGAGATATTCATCCATTGAAAAATGTCGTAATTCAGAAAGAAAGAGAATAAGAAAAGGAAGAATTCTCTTCCTTTTAACATTCTTCCATGAGAAAGATATCGTCATGAAAGATAAAATGCGCTTTGCAGCGGTGATAAACTGATAATAATTTTTGTGATATTAACATCATAAATTTCGAGTTAATTCAAGCACAGCAATTTATAACTGTAAAAGTTTACAACTTTGCAGCAATGATAAAAATGATAATAGTTTACAACTGTAAACTGCACTTCGTAAAAATAATCAGTTTCATTATCGTAAATTGCAAAACAATGAGAAAACACTTTTGAAGCATCCATCATCTGTTAATTAAATTAATGTAAATAGTGTGCGTCATTTGTTAATTAAACTATTATAAATGGTGTGTGTCATCTGTCAATTAAATTAATGTAGGTAAGAGATAGTATAGTAATTATTGCAGGAATTAAGGTGAAAATTTATTAAGCAAATATTCAGCTGCTAAAATGAGCAATTAATACTTTTACCTTCATTTTAGATATGAAATAGGAATAAATCCCAACCTTAAGTCGAGGTAAGTAAGCGATTGAAGTAACTGTACAGCCGAAGGAATTGAACGTAAACCCGTATTACGAATCCGTAACGTTTCCATCGAACACATCTCACAGATGCATAACGGTAAATGTGCGAAACGATTATCACTGAGATCTGTAATTGCACTGCGAAATTATTTGTTCCGGATGAAAGTAATTCGGGAGTGGTTCCCGGAGATATTTCACTACGACATAAATTGATAATTAATTATTGTTAACTGAAACTAGCACAACCAACTTAATAATTATTTTCAAGTTTCAACATATACTTAAACCTTTCTTTTTTCTTTCCTGAATTTCTTTATTCTTAAATGATTGATAGAATATCAATATCAATCTTTCTTCTTCTCTCACATTTCTTCAATTTTGTATCTCTTAATTAAGAAATAAGAAAAAGGACGAAAAAAAGTGAAGAATGTAATGCACTTGCAAATTACAATAATAAAACAAAAAATATAACAGATCTAAGTGAAAAATTTTCTTTAATCCTTAACTATCTGTTCATATTTCATTCCTAATTAATCTGCAAGTCCATTTTTAATCAATTTCTATTTTTCCTTCTATATCGAATAATTATTAAGTATCTAACAATCCTTGCTATGAATCATATCAAGTTGCATGAGGACAAATAAATAAAGCATAAAATTTCATTACAATAGGTAGAACTAGTAATATTGGAATTTAAATAAATAAAAGTTTGGAATTTTTGGATTGAAGAAGAAATTCATTTTCGAGTTCAAATTTAATCAAGCAGAAACACAAAGGAGTTAATGCCAACGGAAAGCTTTTAACATACCAGCAGAAATTATATCAGATATTTCATATTTAAGGGCAAGATGTGCCGGGAACTCTTTCAGTTTACGACCGGCCAATAATAACACACCGCTTAATTCCGCTTCTTCGAACATTTTATCCACCGATCGAGTTAACAACTAAATTGATAGGAGGGAAAGAAATTCTGAATAAAAATGGAACATTAACTGCACTGTTAATTGCTCACTTTAACTTGACAGAAATATAACAAAAATTTTGGAATCAGCCATAACAGTGTCAGTTTAACAGCATTTATTTGTCATTGTTTTTTAAAAAGTATAAACTGAGCACTTTTTTAAAAATCTTTAAAATGAAAAATTTTGGAAAAAAGTTCAAAGTTCAGGGATTATGCAAAACGAACGAATATTGTTGGTAAAAATTATGAGAAATATTTATCTATTATGAAGGAAAATTTGGTTGAATTTATTAACAAAAAATGTTTGCTTAAAATAGTTACCTGCTGTTGATATGACGTGGATGGTATAGAGATTGGTGGAATTGCTGGAGCAGTTGTGGCCATTACGCCACCACCGCGACGTTTACGCCACGTAGATGCCGTCTCACTAAAAAAAGAAAAGCTATTTGCTTTAGTTTTCTTCGTCACAAAAATTAAATTGATTATAAGCGTAGCAAGCATGGAAAATTTATGAAAAGCGGATATGTCGAGTTTCTTTCATTTTATATTAAATTTACAAAACATTCGGTTCAATTTAAATGAACTGATTACTTACTTATTGATCTACCTAATTAATTGCCAAATTAACTTACGTTTCTAAAACGATAACACTATTCTCATTAGTTTGCAAAAAATATTAATGAAACTTTTTGAAAAGATTCAAGTGAGAAAACATGATAAGATTTTCAAGAACTAAAAATGTTTCAATTGTCAGTTTAATCATTTTTTTAAATTCATTAGAAATTGATTGATCGGAGAGAAGAAAATGAATGGAAAGTTTAATTTGAAAATTTGATGAATCATCCATCTTCTTTTTTCTCTAAATTTTAATCTCTTATCTAATTTGAAGTCAACTAACGGAAAAGCGGATTGAAAAGCTGTCTATTACAGGATGAGTCATCATCGCTTTTGAAATTTCCTATTGGCAAGAAGGGAAAATGAAACTGTTCGGCTTTTCTTAAATTCAATATTTAATTGACAAAGTATATAAGTTTCATTGAATACATTACAAATTTAATCGTTACAATTTGGACAATTTCAATTGACAAAATATTCGCTAAAATCATCGAATTATATTCAGTTACAATTCAATTCATATATGTTAATTATATCGATGTAAGTTTTCGTATATTGATGGTAGCGGTGAAATGATAAGATGGCTTAAAAAATGAATGAAATATATGACAAGCTAGTTGACAATGTTGAATTTAATTAAACCAAATATTTAAGTTAATTTTTACTCCCCCAAATAAATCAAACAAAAGGAAAAAAAGTGGGAATGAATTGAGTGGATATCCGACATTTCCACTGAATAATTATTCATGCCAACAGTTCTTCACTCATTCGTTGGTTGCTAACAAATTTCGTTTTTTCATATTTTGAATTGAATTGAATTGGAAATTAGTACGTTATTAATATTTAATTATTAAATATGAATGAACGATCGATGCAAATAATAAAATTTATAAAATAGATAGAAATGGTAGAATATAAACAGAATCAAAAGGGATGGGGCGGGGACAACGGGAAGTGGGAAGTAAAAGAAGAAGTACAGAGGTGGAAATAGGGGAAAGTAAACGGAACAAGAGGCAATTGTAATATAATTAGTACTAATTAGTGATTAATGTATAGCAAATTTACATTCATAAATATATTTAGTACAAATCCAACTCTTCACGATATTTTTACCTCCAATTTATCCATCACCAACATTTTTACGATTTTATGGATGATATAAAATTGAATAATTGAGTAAATGAGTAATTGACGGAAAAAATGCAAAATTCGTCACATAAAAAATTTTAATCAATTCCGATTTGATTGGAACTTCAATTTTAACTTTTTGATCGGGAATTTTAACTTCAATCCTAATTTTGGTTTATTGTTTCTTTTTGAAAATACAATAAAACGAGACGAAAATATGTAAATAATTTGACGCTTCGAAGAAACATTTATCAATCAAAAATTTTCCATGCACTTCCAACAAAACGAACAAATCTCTCCTTTTGTCAATCTATTTTACAAATTTCTAAAATTGGAGCAGTGTCGATAAGATGGAAAGATCCATTGACAAGTGATTAAGGCGTGAGAATAAGATCGATAAGATTTAATTATGAATTGGCAAAGTCTATTTAATAATGAAATTGATAAATGATAATATCAGAATAAAATTTGCATTTTGGCTAAATATTTCTGTACTTATATTTTATATTTTTAGCCATATTATCACATTTCTGCCATTTGAAATTTCGTTTAAAAAAATGAAAAATTTTGTTTGCAAAAAAAGAAAGAAAAACTTCGACACGAAATCCAAGCGCTTATAAATGAAATGAGAAATGAACAAAATTCATTTTCAGCTAGTAAACAAGGATTTAATTTCATTTTTTATTTTTGTTTTTTTCCATTTCAATTTCCAAATAAAGAAATTCAAAAGTGATGTTTCTCTCTGAATGATTACTAAGCTTCCTTTTTTATACAAACTCGTAATTTTTTATAGTTTAGTAAATTCAAAATTAGAATATAATTAAAATTAAAATTAAAATTAGAATTAAGAAAGCGAAAAAAAACTAAAATCTAAATTTAAATCCAAAACTAAAATTGAAATCAAGTTATAGAATCATTTAGTAACTCCTCCTTTTTTTTCTGGAACATAATTGCGCAAATATATTTACAGTCACTACTTTCAACATTAATTTCATGCTTAAACTTTGGCAAAAACAAATAAAGAAATTTTTCGTGTTGTAAGGTATGTATGTTGGATTTTCGTAAATTAATCTTAATCATTTCCAATTTCGAATTTAAATTTAGAAATTAAAAATTGATAAAAATATTTGAAGCGTAATAATGATCATTCATTGTAAATAACAAAATTCGTAAATAAATGGGACATTTTTTAAGTAAAACAAAATTTAGAAAAATAAAATTAATCAATAGAGAATCTAAGTTGAAAATATATGGAAGAGATGAGATATTTTTAATATGAGATAAAGTAGACATTCAAGAAAAAAAAAACCAAACGTATCAATAAAAATAGTAATAAAGCAGACGGTGTAAAGTACGATGAGCGATGACATGTCAAAATATTGTTAGAATTTAAAATTATTTTCAAAAAAAAAAGACGATCAAAATAACTGGTGGTATGTTTCTTAATTCGGGATAATTTCACGTTTCACTAGAGATGGTTTCATGTTCTACTCGAAATGATTTCACGTTTCACTAGAGATGGTTTCATGTTCTACTCGAAATGATTTCACGTTTCACTAGAGATGGTTTCATGTTCTACTCGAAATGATTTCACGTTTTCACTAGAGATGGTTTCATGTTCTACTCGAAATGATTTCACGTTTCACTAGAGATGGTTTCATGTTCTACTCGAAAT
>NW_018108685.1:2798-16369 GCF_000183805.2 Loa loa | reverse complement strand
ATTTCACGTTTCACTAGAGATGGTTTCATGTTCTACTCGAAATGATTTCACGTTTCACTAGAGATGGTTTCATGTTCTACTCGAAATGATTTCACGTTTCACTAGAGATGGTTTCATGTTCTACTCGAAATGATTTCACGTTTCATTTTCTTCAATTTTAAAATTTTTCGATTTTTACAGGACTTACCATTATCGTTTATCTGGAAGGAATGTTAATCTTTATGAATTATCCATCATTCCAACAATCAAAAAAGAGAAAATTAATGAGGAAAATAAAATTTTGAGTTTATTCGAAGAAACACTTTGTGCATAAAATCAAATTGTTCAAATAGTAAAAAAATTTGAAGTATTTAATCATATTATTATCAAAATCAAATCGATAATTTCATTGACTTGCACAGGAATTAGTTAAATATAGCATTTTAACTTTTCAAGAAAAAAGAACCAAAGATTCTTTCGATTGATAAAGAAGAAAGATAGGGGGGATAGAAGCAGCTTTATATGCATACATATGTGTCTGCATTGTGTGTGTGTGTGTGTGTTGTGTGTGTGTGTATGTGTGTGTCTGAATGTATGTGTGTGTCAGTTGAAATACGTGACACAAATACGACGACATATGGAAACATACATTAATTAAATATTTGAAAATGGCGGGAAAGGGAAAGGGAGGGAGGAAAATGTCCGCGGACTTCAAAGAATTGACTTCAGTAATAGAAAAGAATGAATGTATTGATAAACTCCTTGATTTCCCTATTCTTTCTCATTGCTTTTACCAAATGCGAGAAATGAAATAATAATAACAAATTGGTAATTAGTATTATTATTGCTGTTGTAATTAATCCAATTAATAATAGACGAGGAAATAAGTAAGTGATAATAATATTGATAAGCAACGGTGACAAGAATGATAACAATAAATAGCAAAACAAAAAAAAAAAAACTTTGGCAATAAATTAAGGAAATATACATTACATAAAAAGCATTATTGTAACAGTAAATTGTTGATTTCCATTTAACGTATAATTGTCATTAATACATTATACAATTAATAATTTGATTTTAATAATGTCAAAGATAACAATTTAAAAAAGAATGGTATGGAAGGTTATATTAAAAGAAGAAAGGAATTAGAAAAAAGTTTTGAAATTAAAAAAAAAGTTAAATATTGTAAGGAAATGAAAATCGTAATGGAAATTGCTGTCGCACAAGGAGTTTCTCTTTAATTGTATGTCTCGGCTTCCAGATTTGTATGTATTTGCATATGTGTGTGTATGTGTGTGGTATGTTACATTCTTATGGAAGAAAAATTTAAAGTATAGACGAGAGGAAGGCTTAAATAAACAAGCTGGCCAGCCGTATGAATAGTGAGTGGACAAAGGATGAGGTATATGACAATGGCCGCTGTGTATGTATAAATGTCAAATTGGAAATTTGATTCAAATGGAATTTTTGAGTTGAAATTTTGTAACTGGTAATGAATTCTTGAGAAAAAAAATTTCATTTAAGGAGAAATCGATTAAAAGGATATAACGAAGAAATTTTAGGGAAATTTTTTAGAAATTATCGTTGAAAAATGCATGAAAAAGCAGGAGAGAATTTTGGAAAATGCAGAGAAGATTACTGAAAAATATTTGATTTAATCTTAAAGGATTGACATAAAGAAAGCGTCACAGTGATAAAATTATCAGTAATATATCACAATCGAACTGATGCAAATTTTGCAACTGTTAAAACAGATTTAAAATTTATATTGGACTGATGATAAAGACTGAAAAAAAGAGAATATTGATAAATTTATTATGCATAATCTGTGATAGTTTATCATATAATTCTACTCACAAAAGTGGTCATTTATATGTGAAAAATATATAAATCGTTAATTTAATATCATATTAAGAATTTGATTTATCTGTTTATCATTTTTACGAAACAATCTATGAGAAGAAAAATAATGAAATATTCATGAAACTTTACTCTGAAGAGTTCAAATAAAAAAAATACAATTGATGAAAAGATTTAAATGGTTATTGTTTAACGTTGTTGTGGCGAAAGAAAAAAGGAAAAATAGATAGGAAGAGCAAAATTCTAATTATACAAGAAGAAGACGAAGTAGCATTTTTATGAGTATTTTGATCAAAAGTTTTTTAAGAGAAAATTTTTTGAGAAAAAAAAAGAATGAAAGAAGAGAGTTGAGTTTATCCCTTTTTTGGTGAAAAATTCTGCTTAAAAAAAAAAACTGATCGATCACATATGGTTGACATGAGATAATGATGTTTGTCAAATATAATCATTATGAATATTGCTTAAAACTGATGAAAAGAAACAAAAAAGTTGCAAAAAAGACGGGAAAAGGAAAAAAATTAGAAATTGAATTTAATTTAAGCAGTAATGTGATCATTTTAGAAGTGTTTTTGTTTTGATGCTAACAAAGAACAACAATATCTAACTAACTATTACGCATTTGTGCAATAGAAACTTGAAATAATAATTAAAATGTCGGAATTTTGATGAAATTTCAAAATGGTATCATTAGATATGAGATATGAATAACACAAAGTCCATCATATTTTGACAATCAAATTTGGCCTTTAAGATCTCTTGAAGATAAAATTGATGAAGTTCTGAAGATGGCTCAAATTGAGGGCGAATAATCCGCTTTTACAAATTTTGATTTATTGTTGAGAACATCAAATTCTTCTTCAATTTATAAATTTTTTTCTTTTTTCTCCTTTTCTTATATCACTTTTAGATCATTTCATTTCATAAAGTTTTCAAGTTTTTATCAAAGGAGGAAAGGAAAAGAGGAACGGAAAACGTCAGATAAACGGAAACGTAGTGAAGACAATATAGAAAATTTGTTAAAAGCATTTTTTATTGAACCAGTTTTACACTGAACAATATTCTCTTTAGGTGACAATCTCATACAATCCATTCCAGTAATGTATACTGCATGGAATGAAGAAAAAGTATTGAATGAAAATTGTACACATTATAAACAAAAACATATTTACAAGAAAATAACGAAAATTCTCAAACACTAAAGTGATTTTAAATTTGAAAAGAAAAAAAACAGAATGGTAGATGATTAGATTGTAATTTTTCTTTTACGACTTTTTTTTTCCTCTGGATTTAAAATTGAAAATTCTTCTCTTCTATTATCAATAGTTTTTCATATTCTTATTTTAACCAAACTTCAACATTGATAATTTCTTGAATTATTCGTTAAATTTTTACAAGATTAAGTGTAAAAGTAATTATGAATGAAAATAATATTGTTTATTTTGTAGCTTGTAGAACCTCAAAGGATAATTGAATTGTTGTAGCATTGCTGGAATGTGTTTGAGAAAGATTAATGAAGAATTTAAGTTATACATCTATGCATAAATATCTTACAGTTAAATTATTTGCACGGTATTCCAATGCAGGAACATGTTGGAACTGAATGGAAATTTATTTAAAATTGCTAAAATTAAATAAATAAATTGAAGAAATATTTGAACAAAATGTTTTGAAGGTTAACGACATTTAATAATAACTAAAAATTCATTTTATTAGGCCATTTAGTCTGGAAAAAATGAACAGTTTTATGGGCACTCATAAAATTGAAGTATGTCAGATGAACCTATTTACAAGCAAATATGTATACATTTATTTATTTATTTATTTACATGAATACTTTCGCAATTTTTTTTTCATATAATTTTAAATTAATTTATATAGAATAAATCCATTTTCATCTTTTTTTTACAGAAAAAGAAAATAATATTACAACTACTTCACTACAATTATCACTTGAAAGCAAATTATACTTTTATTAAATAAAAATATTGGATGAAATAAAGTTTAATCTTTTTTTTTAAACAAAGAAAATTAGCATCTTTTTCTTATTTGCATAAAAGAAAATTGCGTGCACAAAATTGTATGTGTTCTAGTTCCGTTCTCATATTTATGCTTTTGCGCAAGAAAATGCTTGACGTTACCTATCTCATATTTTCATAATAATACATAGGGGAAAAAAAAAATGCGATGATGGGTTACGTGAAATGTTAAGTGCTAAATTTTTGTCCAAACTAATCAATGAAACTTTTTGATTGAATACAACGACCAATCAACGATTCTATGATCATTTTGTTTGTATTCATCATTTTTTATATTATTGTAAAAGTAGCACAAAAATTTATTTTGTCCTTTTTCTTTTTTAATAATAATTGCATATAAATGATTTTGGCAGATCTATCCATATTATCTGTTTCGTTTTTTTTTTTTTTAAATGAATTCAATTAACCCAACGCGATGCATTCAATTAAATCGATTCATATTTTAAGTATTATGTAATTATTCAAAATTCGTTTTGATTTAGTTAATCCATTCTTCTTGTCATCGTAAAATATTGATTTCCGTTGCTATCTCTCAATACGAAACAATACCTATCAGTACATCGAGATAAGTTGACACTAATGGTAATGGTCGAATTTTTGATTCAAAGAATAAATTAAACTTCTGTATTCCTTTCTCGAAAGTTGCCGTAAATTTGTCGATTTCCCGTGTTTATAGAGTCAGACCTCAGATGATGCAAATATAGAGAAATTTGTGACGAGATTGTCGATAAAAAATAAGAAAAAAAGAAGTGATATTTAACTGAAAGAAAGGAAAAAGATAATAAATAATATAAAATGATATTATTGGCGAGAAGAATTCTTTTTTGTTTATTTCTCCGAAAATTCTTTAGAAAACATTCTATTCTTTATTTTTCACATAATTGACAAAAGTTTTTTCTTTTAAAATTAATCGAAAAACTGGTTTTATATTCATTATTTGACCTCAGAAAAGCAAAGAAAAAAGGAAAAAAGTCGCATTCTATGTGACAGACATAAAGTAAATCAAGTATATTTGCATGTAAAATTTAATTGTAATTAATTAAACAAATTTAACTCCTAATTTTATTTGCCACTTTTTTATTGAATTTTTTATCGATTTTTATCAAATTTTTAGAAAAAAGCATCTGAAAAGATGTATACTACAAATTTATTACTTCAAACAAATACTACTAATTGGCATGATGTTCAAAGAAATGAGGGAGAAAAACTGAAATCAAAAAGGAAAAAAGAAACATATCTGAAACTACCATTTTTCCCTCAAAAAAGTTTAAGAAAATTTTGAAAAAACTTAAATTCGATGAAATATTTATTAATTATATAAGGAGACAAACATATAACTTATCATTTCAAAACTCTTTCACAGAAATACATAAACTACTACTATGCATGTGACTATCATTATCAAATTATAAATAAAATATTAAATCTTAACTATTCCTCGGAAACAACAAAAAGAAAAACTAATAAATATGAAATTTTTAAAAGTAAAAATTTAATTTTATATTCCAAAGAAGCAAATTTAATCTAACAAAAAATAATTTCCTCATCAGTAATGAAGGAAAATGATAACAAAGATAAGGGAAATGTTAAAGTGAGGCTGTATAGTTGTTGCTGATGGAAATACAGAGGATATGGAAGTTGCAGGGAAAGCAGACTAGTCTAGTTAGATAGATTTATTAGACAGATCTATTGGA
Source organism: Loa loa (assembly GCF_000183805.2). NCBI lineage: Eukaryota > Metazoa > Nematoda > Chromadorea > Rhabditida > Onchocercidae > Loa > Loa loa. The sequence continues at coordinate 10,797 of NW_018108685.1, read as the reverse complement.
AGACCGACCGACCTCCATATTCCTCTTACTTCCCCATTCATACACCATTCATCTACAGAGACATACATACATACATACACACACACATACACAGACACATACACACATACACACACACGTACAGACATGTACATACCTAGAAAAATAATCATTAAAATTGATTGTTAGTTGTTAACTGCTAAGAATATCGTAAAATCATCTAAATTCACAAAAAGAAAAGAAAAGAGAGAACAGCTGTTTAGCAAAGAGAAGTAAAATGGCCGTTTGTCAAGATAGGAAATCTTTCGGAACATTACAGTTTGAAGCCAAACATTTATAATTAAATCGATTTAACTTAAAAAAGTATGCCTGTTTGTGTGTGTGTGCATGTGTGTGTGTGTGTGTGTGTGTGTCTATGTGTGTATTTGTGTGTGTGTCTGTGTCTGTGTCTGTACTGCATCATTACTGCTACAGTAATTAGATATATTATAATTAATTCCTTTTATAAATGAAATTTTTTCGATTATAGTTGAGCATCATCTTTTTCTCACAATTAATGCAAGTCAATTACGATATACAAAGAATGAACAAATCAGGATCGAATTTCGAATGATATAATTGTGATCTTGCAAATAATCGGATTTTAAAATTCCAACGGCTTTCCATGCCACTCTTTTTCCGATGCATATTAAATCACTTTTAATTATTTCCGGAATTAATCAAATTTTTAAATTCATTTTCAAATTATGTTGAAACTACCAAATCGAAAAAAGAAATTTGAAGTAAGGGAAAAATATTAAAAATGTAAAGAAAAAAATTTCAGTGAAGATGAAAAATGTCATATTTCTTGTTTGATTATAATTATTGATAATATATTAATATATTAAAATATATTACATTAAGAATAACATTAAGTAATCAAGTAACTTATTAAACAATTATTATTTGTGCTAATTTAAGAAAACATATTCGTCTTTGAAAATTCAAATTTTTCTTAAGCATAAGAAAGACATAACCCTTAGCAATAAAATTTAAAAACTGGTCTGAATAATGCTGTCGTGAACAATAACAACAACAAAAGTAAATAAATAAATAACAAGTGATAATATCGTACTCTGACTTGCTTATTATGCCTTCAAGAATATTATACATATCTATTATGACTATAAGTTACTTTAAAACATGATAATTGATAAAAGTAGTTGGGGAGTGGAAAGATTTGGATGAAAAAAAAATAAATCCTACGTCCAGTTTATGTTTTCTTGAAATTTCGTTTGGAAAGTAGGAAAAAAGATGAATTTAAAGGATTTTCATAGAATAAGTTTTTAATAATATAAAAAATGGATGAAATCAAAGGAACGAAGTATTTTATGGAAAAAAACAGTCACTTAGGGAAATGTTTGACAGAAAGAATTGGAATTTTTGAAAGTTTAAATGTACGAAGGAAATGAGCAACAAAAATAGCACAAAAATAGAACGGAAACTAAGAAAGAAAGTTCATTTGAAAGAGATTTTGAAATGAATGAAAAAAAAGAAGGAAATCGCTGAGGATAAATTTTTTACAGAGAAATTTATGCAAATTATATGTGATTTTGAAATTTAACCAATTCATTGCATTTTATCGAATGTTTTTCGTTAAATTTTCAAAATTTTCTTCTTCCTCCTAAATTACAAAATTAATTATATTTTAGAGAAGAGATAGAAAAATGTGGAAATTCTTTCAATTCAATAAATGAAAGGTTGGAGATTTTGACGAAATAATACGTGACATTTGCCTAAGGGATCATTTTTCAGTTTTTCACAACATTTCAAGACAATTCTCTTTTTCTTCTTTCCCGTCTATTTGATAAAGTAAGTAAAATAAATTTCACACAAATTTACCCACAGATATTATCATCCTCATTTCATACTTACCCACAGGTATTATTCTCATTTTATATCTATCCATAGTATATTACCATTTTCATTCCATACTTACCCATAGGTATTACCACTGTTTATCATTTCACATTTACCCGCAATACTATGATTCGCATCTTATAGCAGTAATTATTAAGAATATTTCAATACGAATGCATTACAAGAATTTTGAAAAAAAGAATTCGTTATAGACGAAGAAAAAATCAAAAAAGAGTCTAATTTTGACGCCAATTTCAGTCTTAGTTTAATTGGTTGAAATAAATGTTTCAATAAATGGTTAACATTTAAGCATTTCTTCTTTCAATATATTCTATTTTGTAACTGTCACCATAAAAACCCCTAACTATCTGCTCCTATTACTAATAGTCCATTGGTCCAGTAAACCTCTCGCAGACGCATTAAAAGAGGCAGAAGGAAGGGGTCAATAACAACATCGGCTATATATATGCGTGTGTGTGTGTGTGTGTGTGTGTGTCTATCTCTGTGTATGTGTGTGTGGGATGCTTAAGGAGGTAGGAGAGCGTCACCGATCCTATCGATATTATGAAGGGAGTGCAATTTTTACCTTACTACCAATTTAGAGAATTCGTTAGGATACAGACATTTTGCACACACATGCACCTACATATCCACATACACACATACATCTACATACACATACACACACACACACACACCTCAATAGAAAGCAAACGAACCCGTCAATCAAAGTCTGTCCGTCCATTCTTGCGATCAGGAACTAATCTTACTGGTTGTGCCGTGAAGCGAAGCTCATATGTTCCCTTTGCCTTTCCCTCTTTCGTTCTCTTATTGTAGGTTTGAAATATTTGGAGAAAGAGGAGTGATGTGAGTGGTCTGGTCAAAGTGATAAACAATACATTGGCAACAACAATAACAATAATAACTCTCAATGTACAATATTCCTTGCATGCATTTATTTATGAACAAATCCTTTTTCCTGATTGAAATGAGGATAAATCAGGATGGTGATAGCAATAGACTGATATCGAAAAGCTGTAATGTCCTCAGATAAAAGTAGAAAGAATTTGATATCCTCGGAGAAGGTAAAGAAAAACATCTAAGGATATGATATTGAGGATTTTGAAGGAAAGAGAAAAGTGTTTGGTATGAAATTTCGAGCAATTATTTCATTTTAAAATGTTTCCTCATCTGAACCATTCCTTTCTTGTTTCTTTCCTGCGAAAATTTCCAATGAAAATGGTTTAAACAACTTATTTATGATGGATGGAAAGATTTAAGAATAGCAAACGACAAGCAAAAATATATTTGAACTGAATAATATAATACAATGAGAAAAAAATGAAGTTTGTCTTTTTCCACAGAGAGCAAAAGTAAACGAATTCCGTTTCAGAAGCTTTTTAAAACCGGAAAAAAGAAAATTTTGTCAAATTGGATGGGATGGGATAAATGCTACATAATGTCTACCGAACTTACATATAAGTAAAAAGGCAAAAATAAGACAAACGTTATTCGCAACAAATATTTTCATCTAACAGTTTAATGAAAATTTGATTGAAATCTCTTATAGGCTATTAAGTACATCTGACCATCGTCCATTTTTTTTTGATTTAATGATACAACAGCTACTGACTATTGATTTGGCTTCTTATTGTATAGGGTCAATTTAAAAAGTGTAATTCATTTTATTATTCTATATCAATCAATCTAACCATAAACTAATTAGTAAAGAGAATACCTGAAGAAACAAAAGAAAAAAGATTAGAGTGGACAATAGAAGAAATATTAATCTATTGTGATCATTTGAAAATCTTTAATACAATATTTCACCGCTTTTGGTACTAAGATCATTTCATTTCATAGCTTTTGAATTATATCAAACTTCAATACATTATTATCAAACAGTTATTGTATCACTTAAATTGTACCAAACGTTTGAATCCGAAGGATAATAAACTATCATATAATATTTGTTTCAAAAGTTCTGATCAGGCAAATAATTTTTATATTATTGAAAGGATGATAAGCTATCACAAGTAATACAATACTAATATTCGAATATAATTTCATAATCAAAATCATTACAAGCACTATTACCGTCACTTTCACATTCTTCCATAATAACTTCATTGTTTTGTTGTATCGCATCATTGATTTTAGCTATAATACTTATAAGTTTTCACTACTTTATGCCACAAATATTATCGCTATTTGATTAAAATTTATGAAGAGGAAATATTATTACACAAATAAATGCGCTATTCAACTATCACTTATAATCAATTTATGCAAATAACATCAACTTAAGCAATTAATCGTTTCTAATCATTTTAAAATTATTTGTTGCTTGCATCTTATTATAAAACTTGTATCTTATTTTTACAAATGAATAAACTTTACGACCAAATCGACTGATTGAATGATTTTTTAAATATTTGAACAGATGATCAGTTCATCAGTTATTTTTTTAATGATTTAAGTTTTTTATGATTTTAAATGTTTTAAACATTTTTATAAAAATTACAACTGTTAATATTGCAATAACACAATTTTTCGAGGTTTTTTTTGGGACATTTTCAGGTCTCTTTATTTAAAAATATATGATATAACAATCAGTGCAAGAAACTTCAATTTTTAGGAGAGAATAAAATATAATTTTTAAATTTTTCTTAATCGAAAGTGAAAAGAAAATAATGAATTTATTCTTTAAAATATTATATTTCTTCGTATTGTTTTTTTTTTTCTCGATCGTACATATTTTTTTCCGTTCTTTTGTTTTCTTTTCCTATCAAGAAACTTTGAAATTTTTAAAGAAAATAATTTCGCGACAAAATTTTAAACAAATAAATTGTTATTTTTCATTTATTTTTTGTTTCACTAATTGATAGTAACAAAGTTTTTCCTTCCAAAAAAGTAAAAACTTAAGAATTTTTCTTCCGTTGGCAAAAACAAAAAAAATTCTCTCTTCAACTTTGATTTGTGGCAAAAAAAAAATGAAAAGTGCAATTTTTCAAGCTATGATTATTTCCCATTAAAATATATTTGGATTTTGTTAGGATTTAATGGAATTAAAAAAATTCCTTTTAGTTGTATTTGTGATAGAAATATGCTAAAATGCTTTTGCATAAAAACAACAATAAAATGAAACAGAAGTAGACAAAATTCTGAATTGCTTAACTGAATTGATTTAACTTTTAAAAATACTTCGGAATCACGATCGGGAAATTTCCCTAGAACAAGGATTTCCCAATAAGTGTGAATCATCAGCTCATCTTTTTTTTTTTTAGGAAGCTTATCAACCACACCATACAATCACCGAGTTCTCATCTAATGGATGGACCAAATCCTGAGACGCATAACCAACTAGAAGGTTTTCAACCCAGCAATGACTGAGAACTGGAATTACCGCGATTGCTGGTACCATATAAATCGATTCTCTCGAACCTTCTTACGAACTATCCCCACTATCTGTGATTCTCAGTAACGGATTCCATTGTTACAAATGGTTCTCATCATCGGTGATCCTTAAAAACAGAATCTTTGTTACTGATATATGGATAAGAAGGAAAGATCTATTACATTCAGATATGGTGACAAGAATGGATTGGAGCACTTGATTGATATTCGATTTGATATACTTGATTGGAATGTAATCTAATTAATTATAAGAAATGCTACCAGCGATGCTTTGAAAAATTTTTTTTCGGTTGCAAAAAATTAAAGGTATTTGTGAAATTTTGCTTTATTCGCCTTTTCATTCTTTAATGGAAATATTTTTAAACTCTTCTGCATAAATAATTGTTTCAGAAATTTCATACTTTGCTAAGAAAGTATTTTGCCAGCGATAATTCTAATTAATTTATTATTTTTATTTTTGCAACAATTCTTTTGATTACATTTCTTGAAATGTATTGATGTTAGCACACATATGCTTGAATAAATTTCTGCAAATTTAGCATTCTCAATTAATATTTATCGATATACTGTTAACATCACTATTATTAAAAGTGAAATGATATTATGAAGTTAATTTTTAGTACTACTGCTTAAATTATTGATGTACTCCGAAAATAATTAATTAATATTTAATCGGCACATGATAGAAAAAGAAAGATGATATAGTGAATTGTAGAGGATTACATTACTGAAGAAAACTTTTATTAATTTCAAAATTTATGGCATCGAAATATAAACATTACATTAAATTGTATTAAATATACTGATTATTGTTTATTCACAAAATGTATAAAATGATAAAATATTGTTTTGATACTAGCATAATCACACGGGAATTATTAACGATGGCTTGCTTACTTATGCATTTGTGATATGCAACACAAATAGTACTGCTAATAATTCATTTCTTAAGCTTATTTCAAGAGCTTCTTTGAAAAATGGTGTTTTTCAGCATTTGATCATTCATTAGCATAACAAGTATTTGTTATCCAGTTAAAATAGTATTCTAACCGGACAGTAAATACTTCTTTTCACTCTTTTTTTTTACTATAATCGTCTTTCAGTTTTCCTAAAATTATATTAAGCTCTTAATTTATAACAGTAAATACATGAGTAATGCGTTGATTTTAATTTATGCTAATTTATGACAGTTTTCTAAATCAAAAAAGAAAAATAAAAGGTAAAAAAATTTTTCCCTGTATGGAATACAAATAAATTAATGGTTATAATTTTATTTGGCACCACTTATATGGAAATTACAATTATTGAAATTCAAAATTGGAAATTTAAACTCAAAAAAGAAAGAAAGCATTCAATAATACCGTCATAACAATTATCATTGAAAAAGACAAAATTGAAAAATAAATGTAGAAATTATGCATTGGAAAAAAAAGAATTGAATCATCATTTTATTTAAGATAAAAATGTAAGCAACTTGATGATGAATAAGCTAAGCAAATAACTGAATAAAATGAATTGTAACTCAAATAAGTTTTCCATGATTATCGGTGAAATGCATTTATATGTACTGATATTTACTACCTCACTTACATATCCATTTCCATGTGCGATACTCGAAAGCTAATAAACTGGAAACAATATAAGTAAGTAAATAATAAAATAAATAATAAATAATCTTATCAAAGATGAATAGAAATTTAAACAATCCAAATGTATTTATTACACATTAAAATAAGCAAGTATAAATTTCGTTTTTCTTCTATGTCACTACATTTTAATAAAACAATTTTAAAAATGTTTTAAAAGTTTTTTTTGACATTTCGAAATTAATGATAACAATGAAATCTACGGAATTTATATAAATTTGTCTATTATTATTTTGTTTAATCAGCAAAATTTGCTCCTCAAAATACATTTTCATCCGGAATGGCTATTATCGGGAAGATGGTAAGGAATTATAGCTTCTTCGTCAGTTTGCAATTATCTTCGACCACATATATCTATGTGAATCATTGAAGAAGACCGATTTGTATCTGAAAGTGTCATTTCAAACAGTGTCAGTTAATATATGGCTTTTGTTCAGTTGGCTTCCTCGGTGAACAACCAATTGAAAAAATAAAAGAAAGAAAAATTCGAATTTGAATTCCTTTCTTTTTATGGTGAATCTTTTTGCATAAACTAAATTTAAATACTACAAATACAGTTTTCTGATAAATTAAAACGGCGCTAAAATATTTCAAATATAGTTTACATACGATTATATTTATTTTACGGGCCGATAAATATCGATTTGAAAAAAAAAGAAAAAAAACTCTTTGTCTAAATTTCTGCACTTTTAACTTTTTAATTAAAACTTTAATTTTTCCATTGAAATTTTTTTTACAGCCAACTTTTCCATACTCTTTAAAATTGAAAGAATTCTTGTCGGAGAAGCCGAAAAAGTGTAATTTGTTGAATAAGCCCTTTTTCCATCGATAGGTATCAGATGTAAATTATAGTTTACCTCTCTGTCTTATGGAATATCATGTTGAAGAAGATTGTAAATAAAGTTTGTACAGGACGTGACCTTGTTTCACACCATTGGTTATTGGGGAAAATTTGAGAGAGAGAGAGAGAGAGAGAGAGAGAGAGAGAGAGAGAGAGAGAGAGAGAGAGAGAGAGAGAGAGAGAGAGAGAGAGAGAGAGAGAGAGAGAGAGAGAGAGA
>NW_018108685.1:0-2489 GCF_000183805.2 Loa loa | reverse complement strand
GAGAGAGAGAGAGAGAGAGAGAGAGAAAGCACCATTATCTGATTTAGCCCCGCTGTTCATGATGCAACAAGATAATCATTCTGGGGAACTTGGAAAGGCATCCTAACTCTTCTAACATCTGCAATAAGTCTTTTCTGCTTGGTGTCAAAAACTTTAATGGGTCTGTTCATATGTAAAGAGCTTTGTTTTGTTTCCTGCATTTCTTTTGCAGTTGTTTGAGAAGAAATACTATTTTTTTTCGGACTCCTATTAGTGTCAGTAAAACTGAAAAAATGTTATTAGTTTATTTATTTGTTTATTTATTTATTTATTTATTTACTTATTTATTTATTTTATTCATTTACTTATTTAATTAGTTTATTTGTTTACTATTTATTTAGAAGAAAGTTGTTTTATTTAGAATTTTGAGTATTTCTCAGATTCATCATTTATCAAATCAATGGAATAAATATTGAAATAGTGAATCATTTGTCTAAATCCAACTCTTCCAAGTTTTTTGAACTAATTTTGATATAATGTTTAAATGCTGCAAAAAAAGCCCTTTGTTATAAATTTCTTCCAATCTATTAATCAAAATTAATCAAATTTACATGCAACTGTCGAGATTTCTTAAGCTAATATTTCTGGAATGTTAAACCACTACTATTACATAAAGAGCTAGGATCAGTCGTCCGGGTATAAGTTACCAAATCCGACAACTCGGACTGTCACTCAATCCAACATCTCAAATTGACAGCACAGTCAGTCATTTAACTTCGACAACATTTCGACAGCAATGGAAATAAGGCAGTTCAGTAGCGCACGAGCGGCAGACATTTGATTTGATATATTTATTGTGTATTATTCATTTCTTCCCCATTATTGTATAATCGCGATATTGTACAATGTCATACAAAATCATGACCTATCGATGGAGTGAAGTAACAGGAACAGAAAATAAACTAAAAGATTTCAAGAAATAAATTTTAATGAATATGTATAATTCGAAATGAAATACAGATGATACAATACAAATTGTTATCATCCAAGCAAAAAATGGAAGTTCGAAATAATGAATTACTGTAATGTACAATTATGTAAAAATTAAGACAATAATAGCAAATATTTCTGCAGAAACGGGTGATATATTTGGTAATGATAATCTTATCAGAATTCAGCTAAGATCTTGAGTTAATCTTATGTAATCATTTACGACATGTGATATTTCCATAAATTTTATTGTAAGGTGAAATAATTGTCCTACTCTTTTTTATATTTGTGTCATATCCAACATGAATATGTCAAATCAAACCAATTCATTAATTCAACGATTAAAAAACGGCGTGTAGTATAGTATATAATAAAAAAAGAACTGACGGTACAGCCGAAAAAAAAATTAAAAATGAAATATGCTAAAATTCTTCTCATCATACATTGATACCTAACTCTAATTAGTCCACATCAACCGCATTAAATTTGAAGAAGTTTCTATCTTAATTTTACTATCTCAAGAATGCTTAAAAAAGATGGATATATGCTTAAAATATGCTTTGTGCTTTATGCTTGAAAAACCACAAACTGTGTTTATTTACTGGTGGAAGAGGAAGAGTTGTCATTATCATCGTATTAAAAGCATTAATTAAACAGCCTTTATTTCTTGGCTTTAAATTGTTATTCTTCATCTTTGCTGTAATTTTTTCCTGTGCATTTTTCAAAGGCATAAAGAAGTGAAGTCAATGAAATTCAACAACCCAACCCTTACTACCAAATATGTGCGATGATTTCGATAAAATACTCATTTAGTATATTGTTAAGTGGAAGCTTACAATTCGACCTCTTGCAATACTATCTTATTTCAGTTTAAATTTTCAGAAATATTTAAACCTAACGAACATATAATGTAAAACTTTTCGTACTTTCCATTTATTTATCGTAACAATGCAAGGATATGAAATCAAATGATAAATTACAGATACCTTGCGTGAAATAAATTAGGAAGTTCTACTTAATTAATGATAATTAAAGTGATAACAACAAGTAAAGATCATCAATTAGAAATATATAATACTTCAGCATACTACCACCATCCATCACTAATTCTGGTAAAACGTCTACGCCAAAATCGCCTAGCAAACCAAGGGCGTCGACCTAGGAAACGGTTAAATCCGTAGTTTCTTCCATTTCCTCCTCCTTGAAACCAATCAAATGGGCCTATTGAGAAACCAAAAAATTGTCGCTTAACTCGCACTCTGCAAAAATAAACATGCAAGTATATGTAAAACCCGCAATTGGTTAGTTTTTAAACTGATAACAAAAAAGATAAGACAGTGAATGAGGTCATCAAGGATGAATTTAAATTGAAATTCAATTCAATTTTTGAATAAAACGTCGAAATTGATCATCTAAAAACAAAACTCCAAATGCTATCTCTCTCTCTCTTTTCTCATTTTTCTTTCTTACCTATCTGACTCCTATTTCTTCCAACTTTTTAAGAAAGGATAACATAATTT
>NW_018108684.1:35913-38026 GCF_000183805.2 Loa loa | reverse complement strand
AATAATAATAATAATAATAATAATAATAATAACAATAATAATAATAATAATAGTAATATAATATTAATAATAATAATAACAATAATAATAATAGCGTAAATCAAGAAGGAATTGTTAAACGTATATACATTAATTACATTATTTTGAAATTGAAATTATTACAAATTAGCATTTAAAAACTAAAAATTTACATCATTGTTGAGATGCAAAATAATTTGTTAATTTATGCAAAAAGTAGAAAAAAAATGTCAAGTAAGGCATAAGACGGAAAAAAAAGCAAATTTAAGCTTAAAAAAATAAAAAATGAAATTTTGGTCATTTATAATTTTCACTTTTATCTTTTAACAATTATTTCATTCATTATTTTATAAAAAATTTTAATTTACTTTAACGAACATTTTGAAATTTGTAAACAAATCATTGGAATCTTTCCTTCTCTTTTCTTTTTTTTGCTTCTGAAACTCTTTCATTTAATAACATCATTATAAGTAATTAGTGGTGCAATTACAATTTCATCATCGATACGTCGTCCACTTTTGACCTTAATATTACTTTAGCAGTAAAATAAGCATCGGAATCCTTTTTGATGAAGAGTGTGCTAATTATCCTACTGCCTTCTTTTTTGACTCTAATTAACTTATGTCACCAGCAATGATCACATCGTTCAGCACACGTGTCGCCATGAAAACGATTACTACAAAACTGAAGGAAGAAAATTGAAAAGAAATGAAAAAAAGAATCCATTAACACTCACTTCTATTATTAGTCTTACTGTTCTTTGATATTTACCGACAAAACAGAAAAAAGAAAAAGTCATTTGGAAAACGTTCAGATTTAGAATATTTGATTTGTAATGAGTATGACATAAATTTGATAATTATTTACTTCAATCTGATTGAGTATTTAAATAAAAATAATTAATGTTATGATGTAGTTTTATGATTAATTTTCGTTATAACAATCTAGTATTATATTAATTTCAATTAATATTTTCCAGTTATCAAATTTATTCTTCGTCAATTTCAGGTCAGTGATTTCGATTCATTTCAATTTTAAAATTTATATAATACTAACTTACTATTAGCTAGCTAGTATCATATTAATTTTGAAATTAATTTTAATAAATTTTATCATCAGTATATTACTTATTATTACATACAAATAATTTTTCAGAACACATTTTCTTCTTTTTTTTTTTCTCATATTTCATTTATCATAGATCAAATATTATAAATTAAAAAAAAAAAATTATTAAAATTATTTCTTTGAATTTTTTTTTTTAAAAAAAGAAAAGCGGAAAAATGTTTAATTTTATTCTATTATTTTTTACCAATTGTTATATTTTACTATGAATGATTTAATTAAATTAATTTTTCCCAATCTTTAATAAATTCCATTAGAAGTGGCTTCCGTAATATTCATTTAGTAAAGAACCGGAAATAGGAAAGATACAAATATAGTAGATCTCTCATATAAAGAACAATTATATTATGATAACTGACCGGATGAAAAATGATGTTAAAGCTGATGAAGGCGAAAAATGTCGGTATTTAGCTTTTGATATTAATACATATACAATATCACTTTCTCATTCATCCCATAAAATATTATATACTTCAAACATCTGTTTTATGTTTTGTTTACTCAAGAAAAGTTAGGAAATCAAAAAAAAAAGAAGAAAAAGAAAAAGAAAGAAGGATGTATACGGTAAGGAAAATATTTTATCATCGATAGATCAGATACCTTTAATATTCTATTTAAGTACAAAAAAAAACAATTGTATTTCAAAATATTTGTAAAATCAAGTATTTATTAATGAATCTATATATGAGTGTTATATATGAAAAATAAAATTAAGTATTAGATGTATTACATATATATGAATATTGAATATATATGAGTATAAATATCAAATATTCAAATATCAATCGAATATTCAGTATTATATATGAATATTCGTTTGAAATCTTTCAAACTTTTATCGTTCATTTATAGATTCATATAAATTTAACCATTTCTAGAAACTAATTATATGAGGAATAAATTTCTTTCTTTTTAAATTTTCTTTTTTAAACATTCAATTTTGCTATTCATTAAGTTGCTCATTAATTTT
>NW_018108684.1:27921-35654 GCF_000183805.2 Loa loa | reverse complement strand
TTAATAAGTAAAAAAGAAAGAAAATGAAATAATAACTGAAATCAAGAAGTGAAACTTTTTTTTTTTGCAAATTTTCTTTTTCTTTTTTTTTGAAAAATTATTTGTTAAAAAAATTTTGAAAAAATCTTTAAATTACATTTCCAAAAAAAATAAAATATACCTGGAAATCTTTTTTTTTTAAAGTACTTTTTTTTCCAAAAAGCAAATTATACCTATACGTGAAAATTTTAAAATTAAAAAAAAGTAGAAAATCGATGTTTCTTTTTTTTTTTCTCAACATTATCAATATTTGTTGTTTTCCCATGAGCATTTTTTTTTTGATATGCTGCAAAAAAAAAAAAAAAAATTTCTGTTTTTTCTTTCAAAAAAATGTTTCCTTTTTCATTCGTTATGTTTCCTTTTTTTTTTTTGAAAAATTTCCGGAACTACCGGAAAACAATACAAATTACCGGTTTATAAAATCGATTAATCGAAAATATTAATTAAATAGGAAATAATTATCACATGTATTTATGTGTGATAATTATCTCGAACATATCAATACCATATTTAATTATTAATATATTTATTAAATAATAAGTAATTATTGTATGAAAATGATAAGATCACGTGGTAATTATTTCTTGTTTAATTTGTATTTTAGTAATATAATATCATCTGTATTGATAATGCCTTCATAATTCTTTCGAGAAAGGCTATTCATACACATTGACGTAGGTACTCGTGTAGGCAAACGTGTGTGGGCGTAAGGTACACGTCAGTCATGAGTATGTTCGTATAGTGTACGTGTGTGTATTTGCGTGTATGCGTGTGTGTGTCTGTGTATGTGTGTATGTGTGTGTGTCTGCATATATGTGTGTGTGTGTGTGTGTGTGTGTGTGTGTGTGTGTGTGTGTGTTTGTGTGTATTCGTATTGTACAAAGACTAAAATATTTCAATGATGATTCATTTGATGTTTACACATAGGAGAAAGGAATTTCATTTCAACTTATACCATTTAAATGAATGAATTAGATACAATAGAAATCAAATGTTATCTAATCAACAAATGTATAATTATAATTACCAATTATTATTATTCCTATTTATTAAACAATTACGAAGCGCTAATTGTAAATGCATTGGAGGCGCATTTGTATCATTCATTCTCATGCCTTCTTTTTTTTTTTTTCGTTCTCTTTCGTCTTTTTTTTTTTCGCAATACAAATTGTTTACCCGCCAGTTGTATAATATTATTTGTTAGTTTGTATTTATCTTTCCATTCCTTTTTTTGTCTTCTTTTTTTTTTTTTTTAATACCATTTCCGCATTTGTCTAATCTTTCATTTATTTGTTTTATTTTACTTTTCTTTTTTTTTTTTGAGATTTTAAAATCTGAAATTATCACCTAAAATTCTCCTGTAAGATCTATCATTTTAACAATATAATCCTTCTGGAAAGTTTTTAAAAAAATACGAGAAATGATGATAATGATGATAAGTGTTATCAATTTGCATACAGTATAGATTAGATTTGATAATCGTTAACGCTTTTTTTTTAATCTTTCATACATAAATCATTTAATTTAAATACTATAAAATAATAGTAGCATGGATGTTGCAAATTATCAATGATAATGATTTTTGATAACAAGTAATGATAACAATAAGCATCAAAAGAATTTGCTAAATGATGATAGTTAGCTATGCTATCAGTGAATTGTTATTGTAGTAGGAGTAAAGTAAGATGAAGTAATGAAATACATATGGTTTAATATCAAATCAACAAGAAAAAAAAATGGATGATGAAAGATTTATTTGTACAAGAGAAAAAAAAAAAAAAAAATTAATTAACCAGATAGATAGATAGCTTCAGGTAGACAGCTGTTTAAAAAAAAAAAAAATTTTTTTTTCCTCAAATAGTAAATATATCGCTTAAATTTTGACAATTTTTCGTTTCATTTTGGTACTAAATTAGTTAAAATATGATAGGATATAATACAATTAATATGCTAAGAATTGAATGAAATTAAATAATTGTGAATAAAAAAAAAAAATTAATATTATTTTATTGATAGTTATATTTTTATGTTAGGATATTGTTTTGTTTTGTTTTGTTTTTTTAAATCGATATTTAAATTCTATTTACAAAGCATATACGATCATACTAAGCTAATTAGGAAAATATGCATATTTTTTAAAAAAAATTTTCATAACAGCACGTACATGCAATATATATATGTATATAATTGATTAACAACTAATTAATCTTATAGATGTTTAAACAATTAATAAAGATCTTGCAAAGCTTATACGAAGATATTTTTACTTATACACGAACTTATATTTTGACTTATATATGAATTTATATCTTATATACGAATTTATATTTTTACTTATATATGAGTTTATATTTTTACTTATATATACGAATTTAAATTTTTACTTATAGACGAACTTATATATTTTTAGTTATACACGAAGATATATTTACCTATATACGAAGATGCTTATACGAAGACATTTCAAAAATCATTTAATTAAATTAAATTAATTGGAATCAATATGTATCGTATTAGTGAAAAATTTCCCCGCATTCTTTTTCTTCTTCTACCATCTTTTATTGATCTCTTTTCTTTTTAACATCTTCATTCTTAATTAATTTTTAAAATATTTGTACATACAATTTACTTCAAATGTTTTGTTTAAACCAAAAAAAGGAAAAAATAAAAATAAATAAAAATTTATTTTTGATTTTTGGTTTTTTTTTTTTAAATTTTTTCCAATAATCGAAAAATGACTGTTTTATGTTTTAATACAAACAAAATTTTTCATTTTCATTTCGTTTACATTAAATTATTTTTGACATTTCATTCGTGTCTTTCTCTCTCTTTCTTTTTCTCATTTTTCCTTTTTTTTTTTTGCTTATATTTCAAAATAAAAAGTTTAACATTTGAAAAAGGCTTAAAATTATTGAGGAAATAAGAAAATGAAAAAAAAACTTTTTCTTTTCTTGAAAATATTTTACGAATAGAAAGAAATGAAAAGAGAAATTGTTAAAAAGCATACTTTTTCGTCTTTTTTTTCTTTCTTCTTTTTATTTTATGTTTTTCTTCTTTTTTTTTAAAAAAATCTTTTTAAAAGAAACAATAAATTTATCATTTTATCATCTTACTTCTTTTCTTTTTTCTTTTTTTTTTATTCCTTTTAATCTTTGTACATCAGATAGTCTCCTAATATGTAAAGTAATTGATTACAAAAAAAGAAAAGAGAAAAAAAAAATGTTTACAAAATTTATAAGTAAATTTTTTTTTAAATTGCTTAATAATTAAAAATAGAATTGAAAAAGGAATGAAAAGGTTGAAGTGCAAGAATGCGGGAGACAAACTGGAAAAAACACGGGGTACGGGAAAAATGGGCGAGGTTGAGGAATAGTAGGGAAGGAATGATATGATAGACATCGTGGCACATTATCATAAAACAGGTTTTCATTTCTTTCCTTTTTTTTTTTTTTTTTTTTTTTTTTTCGAAAAACGATGAAATTAGAGGTAAAAAAAGAAGGTATAATTTATCAGTGTAATAATAGAAAATCATTTAATTGGGCGAAAAAAATAGGTTAAAATTCGACCTTGACCTATATCATAACTAAAATACTAAAAATGTTATTTGGGGGGATTTAAATTTAATCGAAAGTATTTTTTTTTTTATTTTTTTAAAGAATGCCAAATGTATTTGCAATATAGTTTTATTTTATTTCTTTCAATCATCTTCAATTCCATTTTTGTTTTATTTCATTAATTTATGAGTTTGGAAGAGGAAAAATAAAAAAAATTTTATCAGTCATTTTTATCAGTAGTTTACAATTTATCATCCATAATATGTGCCATGCAAAACAAAATATGATAAAATCAATCAATTTTAGTTTTTTCTTCCTTTTTTTACAGGTGATATAAAATTTAATCTTTTAACCTTTGGCTAAATATTTGATTCAAATTTATTTATTAATTGAAATTTTTAGCTTATTTCTTTCTGTATGATAAGAAATGATTAGATAAATTAAACTTTTTCCTTTTTTTTTAATAATGATTGTATGTTTACATAGAGAAATATGATTGTTTTATCAATTTTACACACATATATTCTATGACTTTGCAAAATTTAATCTTTGACCTTTGATAGTCTATTTTGTTTTATTTTTTCCTTATCAATAATTTATTTGCATTTATTAACAATTAAAGAAAATCTTTTGTAAAAAGTCTTAAATGGGCGAAATTAATTATTCTTTTGTTTTCGATAAAATTTTTTTTCTAAAATTGATTTCCTTTTTTTTTTGTTCAAGCTGATATAATAATAATTTCTATGCTAAATTTAAAATACTAAATTACTGTTCGAATAATAAATAACTATCGAATGATAGGAAAAAAAGTAAAAAAATTATAGATTAATAGCATTCTTACTTTTATAATTAATTCTTATTCAATTGATTTTAAATTAAATTAATTTCGCTCATCCATTTAAATTCGATCCAAGAGTCTTGATATTATTGAGTTTAATTTAATGACAACAATAATTTGATGTAGTATTGTGAAATTAAACAAATTTTCAATTACATCTAAACTTATTTATTCAATATAACTTACCCAATTAGCTTAAAAATATAACTTGCTTAATCAGCTTAACAAATATGATTTAAAAAAATATTACTTGCCAACGAAGTATGACTTACTTAATTAGCTTAAAAATGTAGCTTACTTAATTAGCTTAAAAAATGTAGCTTACTTAATTAGCTTAAATTATACCTAATTTTTACAATATTCGACAATTATTATCTATCTGTTCCAATGCTATATCAATATTTCCTTTTTAGTTATACTATAATTGTATACGTAATTGAACGTGTAAAACGCTTGAAAAACGTCAAACATACACGAATAGTTGTGGGAAAAACAAAACTAAACAAACTACTTTTTTTTTGTTTTCAATAAAATTACTTTATTTGCTAATTTGATGTTTTATCAAATTTTTGGATACTATAAATTCTTTATTGGTAAGAGTTATAGTTTATGTAAATTATTTTTGGTTACTTGGTAAGATTGAAAGATATTTTTACAGAATATTTATTTGTTCCATAAATTACCTCATCAATTATATACTTATGTAATATAAGGTTATTGTTACCTGCTGGTTTTATTTGTATTCCGTTTTGTTAATCCGACAATATATTTGTTTATTCGCCATAATTTGTCAATTATAAATAAAATTAATTGCATACTCATAAAAGAATTATTATTTGACCGATTTTACCTGTAACATTTTCTCCTATTTTATCATATTGTTAATAAGCGAATTCCTATAACTTCTCATAATTAATTTTTTTAATTAATTAAAAATCTTACTTTATTCATCTATCAATGATTTGCTTATTAAGCCTTACTTGATCATCCAGCTATTTATTCAGTAATTAATTAGAAATTATTAACCAATCAATTGAGTTTTCTTTTTTCTTTTTTTTTTTTGGAAATCTTTTAGGAAGCATTTAAAATTTTCAATTATAGCTCAAATTTATACGAATTTTTTGCTACAGTAAAGGTAATATTGATTATTTCCAATGATCAGATAGTGATAAAGCTGATAAACGCAGAAAATAATCTAGTGATATGATAACAATGATTTGATAAGGATAATTAAATTGAGAACAGTATACAACATATATACATAAAGCAGAAATAAACGAAAAACCACACAATATATTATCGTTGTGACAATATGCTGTGACAATTGCTGCATTATTTATTATCAATTTCATCTTTTTCATTTCTAATATTAAGTCTGTTTTAATTTCAAATAATATCAATTAATAGTTTGTAATAAAAAATAAAGAAAAAACGAAAATTCTTTTTTTGGTGGAATTTTATTCAAATTTTAAAATTTAAATAAAGTGATAAAAATTTTTGATAATAATTTTGTTATACTTTTTTTTTTCTTTAGTGAAACAATAATCGTTTTGAATTTTACTTTTATTTATTTTTATATTTCTTGAAATAAATTATTGAATTGATTAGAATCAAATGATTTGTAATTGTGATAAAAAAAAAAAAGCATCATATCAATGTGAAGGAACAAATCAAATCTTCATTCGTTTTTTCCCCCGTATACCATTCATTCATCCTTATCATCAATGAATACATCCCGCTTGCCACGATTGGGTTACTTTTCATAAATATATAATCCGTTAAGCTAACGAAAAGGAAAAAGCGGGGAAGGAGCAAGAAATGGGAAAAATTTGATGCTGATAATGATAATAATGATGATGACGATGATGATGATGATGATGGATGATAATGATCAAAATGCAAGATATTATAAATATCTGTCATAAATGATTATGAATTATGTGAAAAAATCTTTTACATTCTGCTTTCTCATTACTCTTTCTCATTTCTGTTTTCATCATTATTATCATTATTGTTATTATTGATATCGTTATCATTATTACAGTTATTGTTGTTGTTGTTATTATTACTATTATTATTATCATCATTTTTTCTTCTTATTTAATATTTGTTTTGTTTTTCATATATTACAGTTTTGCTGTAATATGGAATATTTACAACAACTTTTTGTCATATCTTTTACAACAACATATGTGGAAAATTTACGACAACTATAAAGCAAAGAGTTATTGCGAAATTATTATTTTGATTATATAAACAACGAAAAAGAAAAGGGAGAAATGAAAAGAATACAAATTAATAAATACAATTAAATGATTAATTCATTTCCTATTTCAATTTATTCAATTGATAATATAATAAGACGAGGGAAAAAAAATGTTAATTTGGAACAAAGTCAAATTAACAAACTATTTTACAAAAATTTACGGTAAATTTTCAAAATTTTTAATTTAACAATTGATCTGATCACTCTTTATTCCTTTTCTTTTTTTTTTTTTTTTACATTTATATTCTTGATAAACATAAACTGTAATTATTTTCTATCTATTAAAATTAATAAAAATTTTTGCAATAATTTATCATAAAATATAATTTGCCAGAAAAAAAGAAACATTTATTAATTAGCTCTTAAATTTTCATTTATATCTATTTTAGTTCGAACAGGTTGCATTGATTTGAATTTTATTAATTAAGAAATTACTATAATTGGAATTGCAAGCATAATCGTCAATGTTATTCGAATTTTAACAAAGAATTTCGTAGCAAATATGAAATCAATACTGCTGTAATGCTATAATTTAAAACTTTATGACAACTTTGAATTCCTCAGTAATTTTTTTTTCACGCCATTAATTGACATCCTTTAATTAATGCTAAAATTAGATTAAAATTAAAACCTAAAATTTATCTCATATTTTCTTTTTCGTTTAATCTTTAAATTATAAATGTTAAAATTTCAACGTATCAAATCAATGATTGATGATGTTCATTGTAATGTATTTTATTTTTTTTATAAAAAGAAAAAAAACTTAATTAATATAAAATGATTTGAAACTTTGTTATCTAAACACTTCTCTATTGTGATTAAAAAAAAAAATTTTTTAGAAACTTTTGAAATTCTTTTTTCGTTTTTTTTTTTTGAAGAAGTAAAGTGCAAATGATCGATGTGTTAAACAGATATTAAATAGATGTAAAATTTTTTTTCGTTTATTTATTTTTTATTTTTTTTCTTTTTTCCAAGAAGACATTTTCAAATCATTCATAATATAAAAAAAAAAAAAAATNTTCTTCTTTTCTTTTCT
>NW_018108684.1:24102-27160 GCF_000183805.2 Loa loa | reverse complement strand
TCATAATATAAAAAAAAAAAAAAATATGTTCTTTCCTTCTTTTTTTCTTTCATCTTTTTGTCTTTCATTGATTTTCATCAACTTTACTTTTATTTTTAATCTATTTTCTCTCTTTTTCTTTTTCTTGTTCTTTTGAAATTTTTATGAATTAATTTTAAATGAAAATGAAAAAAAAATTTTTCTTTCTTTACTTTCGTAACTTTCAAACATTAAAATGATTGATTTGTAGCTAAACTTTTTTTTTTTTTTGATGTTTAGTAATAGAATTGTTAGTTGAAAATGTTTGTACGATGTAATTAGTGAGAAAAGGAGGAGGAAAAAGCACATTTTGATTGATTACATCCGTTCTACACTAATCAATTTCCAATTTTTATTTCAAACTACAATTTATCGTATCCCACTTTTTTTTTTTGTCTTTGGGTGTGTCAAGTTAATTTTGATTAGTTTTAAATAAATTGGAATGAATTAAAAATTAAAATAAAATAAATTAAAATAGTTTAGAAAAATTAAATGAGTTAATGTTAAAGCAAATAAGATTAAGTTGCAATAAAGAAAAAAGTGAATTAAATTAAATTAAATTGATAAAATTAATTTTATGATAGGATTTAATTTCAAATTAGCTGGTATAATTTCATTTTCTACTCTTTTTTTCTTTCATTATTAATTTATCAATTTAATATTATTGTTGTTATTATTATTTTTAAAATTTATCAATTTAATATTATTATTGTTATTATTATTAATTTTTTTTTTGTAAAATATCTAATCATTATAAAATCTACAATTCAAATTTTCCATTTAGTTAATCCTATTTCTTTTGCTAGAAATAAATTAATTATTCAGTGGAGAATTATAGAAATTAACAAAATTTAATTTCAAATTTATAAATTTACATTTCCAATATTATCATTCATATTCACATTATTATCTTTTATAGATCTGTAAAAGTAAGAGAATAACTATTTTTGTTAGTTCAAAAAGCAAGCCAAATTATCATTATCATCATCACTATCACCTCAATCACTTTCTTATTCGTTAATTGTTATCATCATTATCATTGTTACTTTATCAATTCTGGAATTTCTGCCATCACTTTTGCAATTTGCAAATTCATCCATAAAAAAAAGAAAAATTTTGAAATAATATGAAAAAATTAATTTTAAAATAATTATTTTGATAACATTTATTGCTACAATTTACAACATCCCACAAAAATTAATATAATATGAGCGACAAAAGTTGACGCGCAGTTGACATATTTCAAAATTTTACATTTTTAAATTTACGAATTTTATTTTAAAGTCAAAAAAAAGCAAATAATTCTTTTTTTTGTTTCATTTTGCAAAATTCAATCTTAAACTAATAATAACAGCAACTGTTATACTTTAATTTTGTCGCTTTTTATGAATAATTGTCATTTGAACTTTGTTCTTATGATGCTCTTAACGAAGTGATAAAAAAAAAATGATTTTTTGGTAACAATTTACTTGCATATTTTCTATCTGTTCTATTGCATAATTCATTTCTAAAGTTCTATTAAAATATTGGAAACTGATGAAACTATGAAAAATGAAAAAAAAATTTATGAATGATATTTGGAAAAATATTAGATTTAAAAACTGAATACTTGAAGGAATTCATTAGAACACTAGAATATTCCGGTAGCTTAGTGGTAGCATGGTGGAATAAATATTCCGGTAGCCCAATGTCGTTTGGACGAAATATTTTCTTTAGCTCAATGTCATTTGATCGTCCAATGTAGTTTGAAGGAAAGAATATTCCAGTAATCCAATGTTACTTAAACGAAAAAATATTCCGGTAGCCTGATATAGCTTGAATGAAAGAATATACCGATGATAAGATGAAATATTTGAGTGATGTAAGCTAGATGAAATCATATTAGGCTAGTTGTGTTTGAAAGTAGCTAAATTGTAGCTTTTAAGGTATAAAAATGCTAATACTGAAAATAAATACCGACTTGGCTTCTTTTGCTTTTTTTTTGCCGCTTGATAAATTTCTTAAATATTTACAACTAAAGTAGCATCCTGAATCCCAGTGTCAAACATTGGGATGACAAAAAAAAAAAAGGCTATTTGTATGATAAGAAAGGAGGCATTAGAATGACAGGAAAAGGGATATTTGGATGACAAAAAAGGAGACACTGGGATGATACCTGTAGTCCTATTAGTATAGCTTAGAGGAATATATTTCACTTGTTATACTTGTAACAGTTTGATAAATCTTTAATAAGTAATTGTTAGGAAAGCTATAAAATTACCTCAGTAGTTCCAATTTTTTTTTTTGTGTAAATAATGAATTTTTAGGTAAATATCTACAAATGATAAATAATTTAATTAATTCCAAGTAATTTTGGTCAGTTTAACTACTTAATTTAATCAGGTAGTCTAGTTAGTAATTTAATTAATTCCTTTTTTCTCTTGTTCTTTGACAAAAACTCAAAAAAAAACCGAAATTTTTGAATTTATTAAAAATTAAATTGAATGTAGCAACAAAATTGGAATTTGATGCAGTAAGTTGCTAAGAAAAATTTTAATTTAAATTTTAATTTTCTTTTTTTTCATGTTGATAATTAACAGAGGGACATAAATTTACAACTGAACATAACCATAAATACATTCATAAATATTTCGAAAATTTTTCATAAAATTCAATCGATAAATTACTATGTAACATTACAATTCGAATTTTCATAAAGCACAAATGCGCAAGCGCAATTTTCATCCTTCTTCTTTCACCTCATAATCATTCTAATTAATTATTGTTTTAAAAATACGTCAATATTTTTGCATCATTTCTTTTCAATCATTATTTTTATTGCTTTTAAAAGAAAATTAAAAAACAGTTTTTGTAAAAGCATTTTTCAAATTCGTTAATTAGCGTTTAAAAAAAAAAAATCCCTTCGTTTCTTTTTTAAATAGTGCATTATATTATTCAGTAAATTTGAAATGAATGTACTTAAACATTCACCAACTGTCCATTATTAAATGATAGCAAAAAAATGAAAGATTAAATTTCCATTTTTCTTTTCTTTTTTTTT